>NW_025776237.1:0-20567 GCF_021130785.1 Homalodisca vitripennis | reverse complement strand
GGGCAAAGGGCGCAAGACTACCCAAAACTGTTAATCGACATATTTATGGTCGGTTAATGCGCGTTTGTGGTGTTAAACCGTCAAATTTTTGTCGATCAAACATTTTCCTCGTATAATTACTTTTTTATAATAATACTCCGGGTAACAGTATCAATATAATTCCATCGCACCATTGGGATTCGGGAAGAAAAATGCTAAGGAACAGATGAGTTTTTATTCCTCATTTGTATTATGGTTTATGACCGTAGCAAGCTACGTAGTTATTTTGAACGTAAAAGAAAACGGCGACGCCGATTTGTTGTAGACCGCCATATTGGCCGCTGCCGTTCTGTATTTACTTTCGTTGCCCGAGCTGTGGATATCTTAGTAAGTTTTAATAGTTTTAACGCGCGTTGTGGTTGTTTTTAAGTGTCCGTATTTAATGTGTGTAGTGTGTATGTTTGATGTCGTAGTATGTGTAAAACATATATATTATTAGAATTAAATTCAATTTCTATTTACTGAAATATGTTTGAGAAAATTACCGGCTTTGTGATAGGCTTATGGCAAAATAGGAACTTGGCTAAAATTCATTTCACATAGTTTGTTTATTGTTTTCACTTATCTAAAAACGTTATTTATAGCACTCTTTTAGCGCTCTGAAGTTGAACTATTTTACTGTTTTGGGTAGAATAAGATAGTTTTTCACAATTATTTAAAATATATATTTTCCTGTAATTTCTTTGGTTTCATAATATATAATAATCTGTTTAGGTTATTCTATGATTTTTCATTTATCTTTAGTTATTTTATAGTTTTCCTAACTACATAATATTTCCTTTATTACTTATAAACCATATAATTTTGATTTATAGTACAAGTTTCTAGAAACTATTTTATATTTTGCTGAATGAAAAATTTTTCGCAAAATTTTGGAATAATGGCAAAGAATTAACTTTTTTACTTTTCAAAAAATAATCTTATGGTAATTATTTTCATTACTACTGTATATTCTATTTTATTTCTAAGTAATAAAATATGCAGAAGATAACATGTATTCATAGGATTAAAATGTATTAGCAAAACTTGTTTTAACCAAGTCTTACGTGTACACCCGATTTTCAGAATTTTATAACGCATTCGCTGCTTTTTGTTCCTTAATAGCTTTATGATGGCTTTCATCATAAAATGTGTATTAATGTTTAAATGTTTTTTCTGAAACTAGATAAAATTTGGACACAGAATGGCATATCTCACTTATAAAAATATTTTCCTCAACTATAACCTTCATTTTGCTAGGGTAATAGGTCCCCCCCAATATTTTAAGGAAAATATTTTTCGTTAAATTTTATTATTTGAATTAAAAAAAGTAAGATGGTTTAATTAGAAAATTTTTTGGTGGTTAATTTTACAAAAGTAATAGTGCAATTACTCACGTTTTTTAATTTCTGAACACAAAAAATATATACTGCTTATTTATATTGCTGTTTATTTTATATTTTTAATTAATTTTTTTTTTAAAAAAAACCTTGCGACGAAGCTCCAAAATACAGCCCTCGACACTACAGGATGAAATGAACCGCCAGTTCTTAGGGCTCCAGACCACCATTCATATATCTACGGCATTGTCCTCTACAAGAGAATCAGCAGTTAAAAAATTTCATCCCAGGAAATATTTAGGGGAAATTAAGTAACTAGCCTTCTCTATCTTATATCCAAATAAACATAATATAACTTATTAAATTAATTAATAAGGTGTTCAGGTTAAGTCCTATACCTTGTATTCATGGGAAACTTATTTAATTATTGCGTTCATTTGTGTGTCCTATTAAAAATGTTTAATTTTTTACGTGAAATAATCGTGTATAATAGCCTTAAATATTAAATTTTTTAAAAATGCCTTCTTAAAAAACACTATTAATTTAAAAATCTGTGGAGAATTTTTGTAGAGTTCTTCAAGTGTGTCGTTATAAAAAGGAACTAAAAATAAACGAGATGTTTTAGTAAATATTTCCTAATATTGCTATATTTGTTATAATAAATATGTTGTGAATGGTAAAAAAAGACCTTTTTTTTACTTTTTATGTCATTCAATGAGTATTATATTTTGTTTTTATTTGGAAAGGTGCTCGCGTTAATGGACGAAATGTGTATCAATTAGTATTCAAAGATATTAGCCATTTGTTATAAAACATATGAATTTGGGTTGTTTTTTAACGGAAAATTAAAAATTGGTTAAATGTCAGGTTAGTTATTGATTACTTAATGTATATCACAATTAAATCCCTTAGGATAAGATTAAGTTTTTTGCATTTTAAAATATTTATTTTATTTTATTAAATCAACTGTCAAAGTCAACCCGGAAGCATTACAGAATAATGGAGATCGACTTTGTTATTCTTTACCATCAAAATAAAACTATATTGCTTTCTTTCGTTAAATGATATTCCAGGGACAAACTTCACTATAAATTTACAAGCTATCTCAGTTCCTAGGCATACACGGCTGGCTGTAACTAAAGTCAAAGTCAACCGATTCCCACCCTTTCAAAAATTGTCATCAGATGGTAAACCGAAACTGTTAATAATCAGCAGTCACCAGTTCGAATAGTTGAGCGGAGTTTGTTCTTATTAGCTTAGCCTAACTGGTTGGATTTGGAGGTTTATAATGTATAACATGCCACTTGACTTGTTAATTTATACGAGGGAACTATATTACTACTGTGAAGAGATATTGCTTACATAATATTAACGGTCTTAAAATATTTCGGGATTGCTATGAAAAAACAATCTTCAATCAACAGATGTTAAACCAAAACTTCCATTAGAGAGCAGTTGATTATTTTTTAAGTTTCTATAATCACGAGTGGCTTCAATATATATGGTTTAAGTACTTTAGTTTTATCGAATTCGAATATAAATTTCAAGGAAACCCAAGTGTTTTGCTTATAGAATGCAAATTGGCTCTCGGCTCATCGATTAAGTGTTCAGTCTCTAAAAATGGGTGTTTTCGGCACCTAAGGCAGGGTAACAACAGCGATAATGAAAATTTAGGATCAAACCAAGGTTTCTCGGGAAGAATATACTAGGTCTATGGACAGAAATTGCTAGTGGTGCGTGAATCTATGTCCCGTCAGTTTTAGCTCTTAGGTCTAGCCTTCGGATCGCACTACGGGCAATGTTCCAGTGAGACTTCTGTGTTATCCGTTGTTCTATGAGTGTGGCTGTTCGGTCAGGAAGGCAATAGACTAAAAACAAATATAATCGATAATGAGCAATATTTTCCTTCCAGTATCAAGAGAGAAGCTTAGTCACGAATAAGTGATAACTGATCGTCTTTGTCAGCGCTTTCGGGAGGAGTACAGGAGATTTTGAAACTAAACTGGTAAAACCAATTCCTGTCAGTACGCCAATCGTACTCGTTATAAGCTATATACTTCAAATTTTTAACCAAAAACCAATATTAATGTTCGTATGATTGGCACTGAATTTCTAAATTCCACTATATATTTGTAAAAGCATGTACTAGAAATGCACCTCAGCCTTTAATGTATTTTTAATTCATAACTATACACATTAATTTAAAATAAGATTAACTGTTATTTTAAATGGTGTAGATTAAATAACTTTAACGGTTACTTTAATATTATATTTATTATATTCTAAAACTTGTTTCATATTATCGGAATTCATATTCGAAGAACTGTAAATTTGCTATACAACAGTTTTGCAAATTTGTAACAGATGTTCATAAAATGACATAATACTATGTGTATTAAAAGACTTTAGATTTTAATTCATACCCATTTTTCGAGACTTAAATAAATAATCTCTATTTGAGTTTAATTCAGTTGGTATCGTAATTAATTAAAAATTACACTCCATTAATCTCCAATTTAAAAGCCCCAAGTTGACAAGGGCCAATTGTTTTAATAAAATAATGGTACTTCCTAATACTATTTCTCTGTCTCCTACAAACGCCAGGTACGTGCCATATATGTTTATATTATAAGGTGACATATATGTTATACTAACTGATACATAATAATTATATAAGTGTGTGTTTTGTATGTGTTTGTCCTTGTGCAGCCTTTGTGTAACTCAATATACTACGTATATCTTTTCGATTTAATGATGATTGCTTGTTACTTTGCATAATATAATAGATTAACTGGGTTTATAACTTATTTTTCAATCTGAGAAGTACTGAACCTTCATTTCCTAATACTAACCGGTATTTTATTGTATTAAAACTAACTAGTAATAATACTTTTTAATTTCTATACAATAAAAAATATGCGATTAAGACTGAGAGAGGAGAGGCGATAAAAGATGAGCCAATTTGTAAGCTCCCTGCAGGTCTATTGCCTACATCTTTATACAGCCAGACTTTTTGCTGCAAAAGAGTTCATTGAACTATTGTCCCATTAAATATGTATAAATGTACTTTATACAGTATTGTGTTACAAACATATTTTTATTAATAATAATTTAATTGAATATGTACGTTTTAAATTAATTATGAACAAACTATTATAGACAAACATACGCTTAAATGCCTTTATTATTTTTTAATGTAACAGGTTTCTATGAGAATAGAAACAAGGTAAATCAACTGAGTTCATATTTAATTATGTGTTTTATGTACAATTCCAGAAAACATTCGATCCAAATCGTAGAATTAACTGTAGTTCCACAATAGATAGGGATACACTCTTAGACATTTTTTCTTCTCTACGATTATACAATACAAATTTGTGATTTATACTCTATTTTCAGCAAAGTCTAATGCTTGACTATCAAACAACTTAGTACATAAGATTATGTTTTGATGAGTCTCGGTACATTGGTAATAATTTAAATGTTATTGTGAAAGAAGTTACCACTGATATTTAATACATCCTCACTTCAACTCCTCTAATCAGTAAACGTTAGAACTTATAATGCTATTCTGTTGCAAATTGTAGTAGTTTTTGTCGCCTTTGAAGTAATGAGTCCAATAACGTGTGTAGAATCAACTGAATCTTGTGACTACAAATATTTAAAATAAAATGAAGCATATAATTTATTTGAAAACTATTTCATAACCTCAAAACGCATTAACTCAATCACAACAGACATCATTTGAGAAAACTTGAGAACAGTGAATTCATATGTTACATTTAAAAGAAATACTCAAACAAAATATTCCACAGCACGTTTGTTTTGTACGTCCAGTTACTTTGGTGGACAGTCTTCGTTCAGAAAATTCAGTTGTTACTTTTGGTAGTTAAAAAGTTAATTTGTGCAACACCTGCTGTTTGGTTTATATTTTGCTTTGGTCGCTAACATCCTTTTATCTATTGAAGTTTTCTGCGCATCACTGTTAGAGCAAATTATTGTGAAAACAAAGAACAAGTAGGAATAAGTAGACAAAACAGGCATAAGATATACGCAGAATAAAGTCAACATCATCACAAATCACGTTACATTAAAAGCACCTAACCGTCAGACTCAGAAATACATGTCAAATCACCGTCAGTTAATTAATATACAGACGGAAAAATATATGAAAAAGGGAATGTATATAAGATCTATTAAAATGTTTATTTAAAAACTTCTAATGACCAACCTTGGCAGGGATTGGGACTGCCTGTGCTTAAAACAGTTGCCTTGCATTCACCACTGTTACTAGAAGCAACAGCAATGGCTGCAATGACACTGTTATGCGCACCTAGGTTAGAGCATTCCATGGTACTAGGGCCAGTCCTTGAGCAGGTCGTCACCCTTCTACCATGTAATACTCCCCTCCCTTATAGGTTGAATATTTAAAATATGAAGGTTACGTTCACTTGTGCTGCAATCTACCGCATACAATATGAACTTCCTCGACAAGAGAAGAATGTAGATCCGTAAATTCTTATTGAGGCGTCGTTATTAAACCTTTAGACTTTAAATAATTTATAACAACGTTTAAGGGATTTAGATTGTATGTTTTTAAATTATTAATTGTAGTTAGAGTGGATTTAGACAAGAAAGATTTATTTTTATATAACACACCGGTTGATATTAATAGGAAATGTATTCTTTTCTCGGTTGCAATTTAAGTAATATTAAATAGAGGTTACTCCATATGTTATTCGATTTGGCACTTGGAATTTCTTCACTGCTTCTACCAAATCACTCACTCATGTCCTCAGACGTGAGTGATGTATAAATTTTGTTATAAATAAGTTTTATATAATAATAGGATTTAATATTATAAGAATAATACGTTCCCTAAGTAATAAAACGTTAGGACGAATGCTAAAAAAATTAGTCTTTTATTTAAAATTATATTCTAAACGGTTTAAAAAAGACTAAATAATATTGAAATAATTATGAAATTTAGTTTCTATAAACTTTATAAAAATGAAAATTATAGATTTATTAACCTCATGGAATATTTCCTTTTGATACATATTCTTAATAATTTACTACAATAGTTGTGTCCATTTTATTCTATTAAATTCTTCCAAACCGATAGGATTTAGTCAAAGATAATCGGTACGATAAATCTAATATTACTATGATTGGACTAACCCTAGACGTGACAACAGTCTACTTGTCTTTTTGATGTGTTTGCATGTCAGATGAATTCCCTGACAAATGCTATGTTAGAACAATATACGCAACCTGAAGCAAGGTACCAAGGGGTCAGCACTGCCTCTTATTAAATACTTTACATTTTTTCTGAATGTATAAGAATGCATAATTGTCCCCTTATACGAGTCCCTCCGTTAGATAAATTTTACAATAAATTTATGTTGATTGACTTTTTAAACATTTATTGGTCGTTTTATTCAACCAGTTTTCCACTACTATATTAAAACCTATACAGTTAAAAAATTATATATATATATATAATAAATAGTATATATTTGTGTGTGTATATATATATATATATATATATATATATATATATATATATATATAATTTCAATAAACATTGAATCACAAAAAGTACTTGCTCCGCCGGGAGTCAAACCCGGATCTCTCACTTCCCGGGTGAATGTGCTACCATTACACCACAGAGCGCTTACTTTTTCCGATTCAATTATTTTGTATTAGGCCGTATCTGTCAAATATGCATTTAAATAAGCAAACTAACATATGATCGGAAGAACCAAATACCTGTCAAACGACTTTTATTTACATTAAATTGTATAAATGGCTATTTTCGCCGTTTTTTTTATCCCTAACAACCTTTTCCTACTGGTAAAAAAAACAAACTTTTTTCCAGAGATGTACGTATTATCCAAAATATCTGCTATAGAGAAGGTTGAGGACCAGATGTGAGAACTTTGCAGCAAACACTACATGCACTTATCCTACGGGTCATGACGTTTGAATATAGATTTTGGACTCACGCAACTCTTTATGTTGCGTTTAATGGTAGCTAAAGTAACCCATAGTTAAAGTAGAATTCCTGTGCTACTATGAATGACCTAGGTTAATGTCCAATGAAAGTCTTCGATTGACAAAACAACCTCGCTTCTGGTAAGTGTCTATACAGCTCTTTGCAGTATGGTAAGTAGTATTAAGACGGAAAATGTACCAGTCCGTCTGCATATTCCCAGCTATTTAATAACTCTCACCGGACCTCACAATGCCCCTCTAGGAAAACCAGCCTGACCGGTCAAACTCGACACACGGCAGTACACAAGGACTATTGATGGCTACCAGTATGGCTATAGTTAAAATATGTCATCTAGCTTATGATAAACTCAACTAGACATAGGTGGTGTTAAGTATTTATTGCATTAAATAACTTGTTTTTTATTGCCTAATATGAAAAGGCTACTTTTATTGAATAATAATTATGTATATATTTTTATGTGCAACTTATACTTCTATATTTGCCTTTATTTACTAAACTGTATATACTACATTAATTCTATATCTCTTTCTGCGGCCTAGTGCCTACAATACCATTCCTTACTGGATTAAAATATTCACGTACAGTGACAGACCAATGAACCATTGTTTCCCGAATCAGCTGTTTACTGTACACTCACCAACCAATCACAACGGTTGACTTATCAATTGCCCCACCTTGCAAGCGTAGGCACGCTTGCTCATTATACTCTCGGTCCCGCCTGGGGCACTTATGTACTCTCTAGCCTCTGCTGACCATACTTACTCTCTCCCCCATGTGTTACTCTCTCACTTAAAATATTTAGTTTATTTCTATTTGTTGTACATTTACATTAACATTAAAGTCAGTGCTCTGGATTGGCAATCTCTACCAGAACGTCTCTGCTCCCGGACACCCGCGTCTACCGTGCTCTACAGGACTGGCCACAGTGTTTATGAACTATTCGTTTGCGGTCGTATTGTGCGTGAGTGAATCCGTGAAGGACATCTTCCGTCTTCACGCCTGCCGACAAGACAGCAGCCTATTTCCACACTTACTGATCACAAACTGGCCCTCAACAACAGCAGACTACGGTTAGGTACCTCTCATGAAAAACAAAGGTAACTGTTTATTTTCTGCACTTTATTTGAAATATGCACTGTTCATAAACTCATTATGTGTAACCTAGTGAACTCTTGCTAAAATCATTGTATTCGGCGTCTTTCATTGCCTACGTGTGAAGTGGGTCCATTCTTAATCGAGCCTCTAAAATATATTATCTCACGGTTCTCATGAAACCAAAATCATTCTTTTTCAGGTGGTTAAAACAGGAATTTCCAAAAATGTAAAACAAGGAAATTTCCAAAACTTTTCTCCTTTCCCTAGATCACCTCCCTTCTTCCTGCGTATTATTCCCAACAAAGACTCTGAATGAAGACCACGTAGAGAAAACTAGATTCTGACCACTAACCAATTCTCAACATCTAGGATTTGTCACGTTCACTCAGCAGTGCTACAACTTTCTCTACTCTAGATGTTGTACGTGCTTACCATCAAATTCTCGCGTCAATATCCTCGACACGTATTACCATGCCAATTGGCCTCTGTGAATCCCTTTAATTACCTTCAGACTTTGCAGTGCAGCACAGATCTTCCAGCTATTCATCGATTTAGCGACTGATTCATGCTATGCTTTCTTCAACGACAATTTTGTGGCACGAAGTCCAAAGTGAAAGCATTGAGAATATACAAGCCGTACTATTGTACTCCAACCGTAAAAGGGAATTTAAAAGGTAATACACCCTTGTCTGGACAGATAATGGAGAGTAAGCATTTTAGGTCTCGAAGCGCAGTCTTAGTGAGGTAACATTGTTGACCCGTCAACTTTATAGATGCTTCTATGGATCTTGGTTATCAAGTTTGGGACCTTCTCTGCGGTATAAAAAAGGCGATGCATGGCATTTGTTGTCCTTATTCTAAAAGAATTAGTCCTTTTCAAAATAAATACAGGGCCTACGATCAAGAGTTGACAGCTAAATACCTGTCTTTCAATCACTTTGATATACCCTAAATACATTATTGACATTATTCCCAGTTTAATGTTTTTATAAATTTACACATACAGATGAACTATGGGAAGGCAACTTGTAAAGTTACTTTAGTGGGTATTTTATCATATTCAGTGATTGAAAAAATCCCGAATATTATCAATGTATTAACTTTCTGTTAGTTATATTTTATATACAATGATGAAGACAACTATATAGACTATACTGTACGAGTAAATAGTATTACAGAACTGAAAAACAGAAATAGAGACTTTTTATATTCTAAAAAAACTCTTCAAATGTTCTGCATTGTTCGGATCCCACACATTTTGAGTCATAGTTTATAAATCTTAAAAATTCCCTTCCTGTCTCTGGGTTATCATATTTCCTTCCCCGACCACAACCCAAAATCTAATCGACCCTACTCATTAATTGGAGTTAGTTATTTTCTTCGTTAAAATATGATGAACGAATCTCATTGCAAGCCCTTTTTACATGTAAACTTCCATTACAAATAATGGATATGTACGGGTGCATGTAAAAAACTAACTTAATGGACCAATTTTTATTCAAGAACAGAATTATTCCTGACCACTATGAAGAAAGAAACGCTGTTGACCGTAGTAAATAAATGTTCCTCGAGCAAACCACGAAATAAAAATTATATTCTAGAATAGTACGGTATTCATTTACATCTTAAAGATATTAGGTTCGTTCCTTATATTATACATACACACACAATCATATATATATAAATAATAATAAAATAAATAACATATATTGCAAGCGTCATATATATATCCTAATCTAATATATATAAATATATATATGTTATATATATATATATATATATATATAAATACTACTCGTACAGTATTTAAAGCAGACAAACTAACTACACTGCATAATTGGTTTCAAGAGATACCCCCATTTTTGGAACAAAAATAAAAATATGTTTTCCCCAAAAAATTTCCCTACAAAGCAATTTTTTTAAGTAGTTTTCGTTTTTAATACAATTTACAAAAAGGAAAATACTTTCTTTCAAATGTCTACATACCCTGAACGTTTTGGAGGAAAAAAATATTATGTTTATTTTGTACGGATTAGGGTGTGACAAAATGTTTATAATTTAGTAAATAAATGTTTTCACCAGTAAATTCTGCTGTCTCCTTTCCCCTAGGAAGAATTATTTTTTGTATGATGCTTCTAATATAGCCGATCAGGAAATATGAAATGGTGTAACTTTTACTTCCTTTTCCAATTTTGAAATATCATTGAATATTAATAAATTTAAAAAACCGAATATCCAAACATGTTCAATAACACAATATGTTTCAAAATACGTTCAAAAATTCACCATAAAATGCAAAAATTTATCTATTTAATTATTTTTTTATATCTTGCGCCGTCTTATAATAGCATTTAAAAACTTATTTTAATATATTATAATATTATTACATACAATTCCACAACATATATTCAAAACCACACTATTGTCCTTAAACCATTTCTCCAGCCATAGCAGGCCTTTATAAAGCTGATATGTACAAAGTTTGGTATTCGAGTACTGTGATGTAGCTTGAGAGAGTTCCAAATAGACAAACTTATAAGTGAAGGATGTCTTGAGACCCTACATTCTTTGTCAATGATACGGAAGAAAGACGATCCTCTGTTCAATCATTATTGATTTTTCTTGTTTTCTTATGTCGTTAAACATTTCACAATCGTGAGTTTCTGTATTCAGGATATACATTCATAAACCGGGGATACACTATATATTAGTTGTAAGTATTATTTATTTTTAATAGTGTTACCAGTTTGGTAGATTTTTGATATATCTATTAAACTCACCATTTTTAAAGAATATAAATGGCCATATAAAATATAACGTGAGCTAACAAGTACCGCATTTTTAATCAGGTCCATTTTGAAGTAGCAAAGACAGTAGCACATAGCTTGGATGGGTTTTTAAACAAGGTTTTTATTTTAATAATTTAAAATGGTGGTGATTATCTTTTTTATAAACAGTTTTCATTACTTATTCTCCAATACATACCTTTTTACGTTTTGCGATCTTTTCAGGTTACGAAACATATATTACATGTCTGGGCTAAACCTAAGACTAAGAGTTACACGTTTGTAAGTGCACGTTTTGGCATAAATTTCAGATATGCAATTTGGTTAAAAGTTTCAATTTAGATTTATAGTTTGTTGTTTATAACATAAATTGTATTTTAAATCTATGACTACCTCATAAATTTTTAAGCCTCTTGAATCAATAAATTGCCATAGACGTCTATCATAAAATTGTGCTATATAAATTCTCAGGTGCTGAGGCACGTTAAAACTGTAGTCCAGAAACATAATTTGGAAACTGTACAGAAATACCAACTGAACCTGATTTTGGTCAAACATTTTTATTATATATATTTAAAACTTGTATTTTTCAATATTACAATAATTGTTAGTTCGTCATAGAATTATACATTGTATTTGTTATTGAACAGAAACAAGGGTAAGTTTTGATTTGTTATATTTTATGGTATCAAGAATCTTCCTAAGATACAATAGGCCTAATAATTGTGCAAGGAAATTGATAATTTCTATTACTATCTAACTTTCTGGATCTCTCTAATCTATTGTAACAATTTGCAAACTCGTAAACACATACACTATTATTTTGAGACAGAAACTAAGACACTTGTTACGAGCCCTAATTTGGAGCTCAAGAAAACTCCAGGAGAGAAATTACAAAAACCTGAATCACTGCAGTTTTACAATAGCTTCTTCTGTTCTACGTTAACTGTGAATGAATGAACATAAACCAAACGGGTTCTTTTCTTAAAACTAAAGTATATAAAATATTTTACTATTCATATACTGTTATGAATACACTTATAGTGCAATATAATTGAAAAAATTTGTTACTTACTGTTATGAGTAAACTATAACTATATAGGTTATGAACTATTCTTATAAACATACACTAAAACTTAATTGATATAAGTGTGCAATTCTGAAACAACAATTGTAGCCATAATTCATTATGATGTTTAAGTAGAACAATACATTACCTAGTGTTTGTGTTGTGTGTGTATTAGTGTAAGTGGGGGGACCTCCTGCCGCACTGGCCGCATCACCCTGTAACAATCAGAAAATACCGCATATAATAATATATCATGGTAAACCATGCACTTGCCATAACCAATATAATTACAGAAATGTACCTTAATTAAATAAGTATTATTAAAAATTAAATACAATCATGGAACAAATATGTAAACTTAAGGTATATAATTTAAGCAGATAAATTTATTATACCTTAATGTGTTGTGTAGTGGAGGATTAATTGTTTTAGTTAAATGTAGTTCTACACGCACGCACACTCTCACACTTTCATTCATACAAAACATTCATACTTTGCGTGTTTTGCAACACACGTGGAGTAGTGCTAAATGTTAGTGTCACAGAGAGGACGCTAAGCCAACGCAAGACCGAGGCCACCTGAAAATAATCAGGACAAAACTCTCGAATCAAAAAATTAACACAAATGAGATGGCTGTTTGATTTCTAGTAACTTATAATAAAATGTTTCCATATATTTGACTACAACTGCAGTTTCAGAATGGCATTAAATTTACACCTGAAACATCCCAAATACTTACGGTACTGGGTCTTCCCGCACTGAGTTTAAGTAATATTGCTACCTGAAACATAATTACAAGGAAGTAATAAGAACAGAATAAGCATTTGCTCATACAGATGTATGCTTGCAAAAGATGCATAAAGATATATAGAATAAAAATAGGTCGCGAAGGAAATGTATATGTGATCTATTAATATGTTACTAAAAATATTTAATTACCAACCTTGGCAGGGATTGGAAATGCCTGTGCTTAAAACAGTAGCCGTGCATTCATCACTGTTACTAGCACCAACAGCAATGGCTGCAGTGAAACTGTTATGCGCACCAAGGATAAAGCATTACATGGTACTAGGGCCAGTCCTTGCGCAGATAGTCACCCTTTTACCATGTAATACTCCCCTCCCTTATTAGGTTGGATAGTTGGGATATTTCAGTTTACGTCACGTGTGCTTAAATCTACCGCAGACAATATGCACTTACTCGACAAGAGAATAACGTAGATCCGTAAATTGTTACACGTATTGAATTTTACAGCATAAATACTTGATAACGGCGATAATTGTTTCAGAATATGATTCAAAAATTATTATTGAACTCCTAGTAGATTTAGAAAAGGAAAGAATATTTTGTATTTTAAAAACTTGGTTGACATAAAAAGTAAATTTATTCTTTTCTCGGTTGCGATTTAAATAATATAAATAAACAGGTTACGTAATATGTTTTTCAATTAATTTGATATCTTCCGCCACCTCTCTTGCCAATATTTCAAATGCACAACGTGCTGACGAGAGATTATTAATATTATAAGTGTATATAAGTTAGACTTAAAATTAGGGTCTTAAAAGTGGTATAAAACTTTAAGACACTAACCATTGTACTAACCTTTTTCATAAATATTAAATTCACAACGGTTATCACGATTAAATATCGTATTATTAATTTAGTTTCTTTGGAAACTTTCTAACAATGTAATTCATAGATTTATTAACATCATAGAGTATTTCCTTATATTATCCTAAATAATGTTCTCCGATAGTTAGAAATATGTAGCGTCTATAAATAAAAAATGTAGTATATTAAATACTTCTCTCAATTATGAAACTCCTTTCAATTATCAGAGATTATGTAGGGTTTATCCTAATATTGCAATATTTTGATTAACCGTAGACGTGATAATTACCTCGCACTTGCTTTTTATTGAGTTTGCATTTCAGATAAATACCCTGACAAATGTTAGAAAACTATTCGCAACCTGTATCAATATGTCTACTTATATAATAGTTATTAATGTAATTTTTATGAATATGAGTTTCCTGGATGACCAGGAATAAATTTATTGATCATCAATCACAATATTTAGTAGAATTAAAAAGGAACAGAATCGAAAGGGTTAAGAATATCATACAATAACTTGTCCTTATACTTAACCTAGCTTGTAATATTTAATACTGACATTAAAAAATAGATGATAGCTATATTACTGTCAGAAAACTAGATAAGAGACAAACTTGTCACTTTATAGGTCTGTATATGTTTAAAAATATATTTACTTAACTGTCGGTCAGTTTTTAGTGTAAAGCTAAAGAAATATGATTTAAAAAAATAAAACTCCTAATTAATAATCTTGTTTTTTTGATACTTCTCCCATGTGGGCTACTGGACGTGTATCAATTAAAACAATAAACAACGAGAATAAATACTTTTTCAAAGAACTTGTAATTTTTACAAAATTCTGGACAAGTTTCTGCCAACAAAAAGAATCCAGGCGCCAATTTAATAATTAAATACGTGTAATGTTTTAAGTTACTATAAACACTTTGGTTTAATCAAAAATGTCAAAATTAATTACTTCTGAGGAAGTACATATACATTTTTTAATTGCGAACTAAGTACACAAATCGTGTTTTCAACTTTATTGAAATATGTTAAGAGTGAATAGTGTTGATTTAAATTTATCAAAATATTTAATCGCCTGTGTTACCTCATCGGTAGTGATAATAACGGACATTTATGTGGAGTATTGGCTGGAGCCCATACAGTAATTACATACAGCTAAATCTACAGTGAGTAGGTAAGATTACTTCTGATGTCCTACAGGTAATAAGTCAAATTCATCAGTTGCTACAATCTAAACTCAAAGCCTAATTGTTGAACATCAATATTCAGAGATTTACAGCCGTACATACAATACAACAGCTACATGAGTTATATGAAAAATATGATGTTTTTGACTCACCCATTTTAAGAATATTGCAGTCAAAATACACAGGCTCAGCCGTAGTGTTGGGGTCACAGATGGAAGAAGAATATTTGCTAAATTGTTAGTCCTATCAACATGAAGCAGCAAATCTAATCAGGATAGCCACTGAAATGAACATTTCTCAAAAAGTATTGTTTTAAAATTGAGTGTTTTTTATTGAGTAAAACGAGGAATAATTATTGTTAATGGAGAAATAGGCGTAATCGTACGACTTAAGTTACAGTTTATATACATTCTCAGGCAAGAGAGAATAATATTTCCTTTACACCAAGATGTTAAAAATTTTTCAAGGCGTATTTAAATAATTGATTCTGGGAGTGTAAAAATAAAAATGATTGACTTACCTATTCTTGGGCCATTAAGAAAACGACAACACAGAAGCTGTTTGTGTTTTGGAAACTTTTTTGCCACATAATCTGTGCTCAAATAGTGATGTGTTTCCGTTAACAAGTATGTTATAGGAAATAAGCAGGTTTGCACTAAAACAAATTCTTAATGTATGTTAGAAAATGGTAGGTACTTTGGCAATAAAATATTGAATTGAAAACATGTTTGTTAAAAACGATTTTTGTTAAATAGGTAAAATAACAAAATAACAAATATAGTTTTAATCGATCAAGCAGATATAAATATTATTGACCATTCCCATTTCAACCCTGTACTGAAAAAAATATAAAAAAATATTGTTCAGTGGTCAGGTTGTGTAGTCTTTTATACTCAAAGCAAATTAGCTCCTGACTCTTGGAGTAAACTGTTTTTTTTTAGTGCTAGGTTTTCTTTCCGTAAAGTGTCTAATAATTGGGAAATTAGTATAAGATGAAATGATATGTAACGCCAAATTATTGGCACATTATGGTAACTATATTTGTTTTCGTTCTACAATTTGATAGCTAAAATGAGATGTAAAGACTATTACGTTTAAATGTAGTCTGTAAGTTTATTTGTAGAACTTGATCATTACAACGACGCCTGCAATTTTGGTTATTTATTTCAAAAGTTAAATCCTAACTAAGCTACTCTTTTTATTAACCTTTGGTGTACTGTAATACGATTGTTACTTTTCTCATGTTTAAAGTCCAAATCGTCTTTTTCTTTTTATTTAAATTTTAAAATGTTTATTTTATGTTAAAATATTTGTAATCCACAATCATTATTAAGCCAAATGAATCATATAATTTTTACGTATAGAATGTACTAATGTTGTGTCGTAATATAGGCATAAAAAAATTGTGTTAATCTTCTCTGATGAATACGAAAATACTTTGTTGGGAAATATCATGGTAGAAAATACTAATCTGCACCCTGAAGCAAGTAAAACGCAACGGAAAAAAAACAACTGGTAATCACAACAAGATACTATTTTCCTAAAGCCCCCTAGATTCTAAGCGGTCTTGAGTTTTCTCTTTTATTTTAATCTGTATTATTTTGCCATAAAAGAGATGACCTTAATTTATTGGAGATTTCTAGAGGTATCATAGTTGATTGATGTTTTGTTAAGATCAATGTACGAGTCACCCATTACATTAAATGGTTTACAAACAGTCAATCAAATATCGCTTCAAATATATATCAATTAAGTTTATAAACAAATAAAAATTTGATATAAATTTTAATTTTTTTTCTACACTTTCTTTAACATTTCATTTTAAATTATTTTTTAAAATTTTTTTTTTTGTTTTTTTTTTTGTAAATAGTTATTCTGAGTTGTTTTTTTGTTAATTGTTTCCTTGATGTAGAGATAAAGTTATAGCCTACGTTTTTTATATAAATTAGAAAGAGAGCAAACATTTTTTGACTAATAATAAAATGTTTCTCTTATTTTTTAAATAACATATTGTTTCATTGAAGACATTAACACTCAATATTTTTGAGTAAGTTGCTCAGTAAATATGAAAGAACATCTCTTTGATATATAAATTTTTAATGCAAATTTTATAGAATATTTAGTAAAAGATTAATTAGTATATATATAATATATAATTAATGGAAGTTATTTTCTAACTATACGGTATATCAATTTTTAATTAAGCCTAAAGGAGAAGCACATGATGATGCCTGCTACTGTGGGGAATGTATACATTATAACGCATTTAATAAAAAAACACAATTGGTTTGTCAAAAAAGAAGCCCTTTAACAATGAATATGCCATAGATTACTTAATGCTATGGAATCCCTCTCTTGTATTAAATTCAATAAAGTGATTTTCTTCGAGAGTTGAATAAATGTAGTGACAGAACAAGACTTTTAATTGCTATATTAGATCTTCCTATATATTAATACGGGGGGGGGGGGGGGGGGGTTTTTTGGGAGGGGTACCATTGTGTTGTAACATTCAAGATTATCATTAAAAAGGGCTGAAGGAAGAGACGCCCCCCCGGGGAGCAGACACTTGTTCCCGTTAAAGTGGAATTATAAAGTGTAAAGTTTATAGAATACAAGTTTCTTTCTTTGGACACACACACACACACACACACTCAACAGATGTATATATATATATATATCATATAATATATATAATATATATAATATATATAAGTTTATTCTACAAAACTTATATTTAGAAAATTTTCTAATGGTTAAGTTGTTTTCTATTTAAGACATTCGTTGGACGTTTCAAAGAATTTAAGTTATGAAAATTATATTTTTTCCAGCCTGATGTTTTTTTATTGTTAAAATATGTTCATCTCATCTTTTTGATTTTAATGCATTTTTTGCTACTTTTATACTCCTTTTATTTCCAGTTATCCGCCTACGTTTATATAATAAATAAATTTAGTAAAATTATTTAGAAAAACATTTAAATTTTAAACATTAGTTTTAACGTTTATCGTATTAACGTATTATTATCTCAAATCAAAACTTAAAACTATAGATTTATTAAATGTTGTAAAAAATTATAAAAAAACAAGTAATTAATATGGAAATGTGATAGGTCTAAACACAAAAACACATTTATTTTTATGAAGTATGCTGATACAATTATATAGCTTGTATAGAAAGCACTAAATAGAGCTTTATACCCTTGAGAATAACCATTGTAACCCATTTGGGCGTCAAACCTAAAATGGTTTTTCTTATTAGTAACGACGCCCTAAAAGAATTACAAAACAAATGGACCATTTATAACCCTCCAAAAATTGTAGACAAATAAAGTGATTTATTCCGTTGTTTTAGTTAAAGATGTTTAATGTTTATGTAAGCTTAAGATAAACATTAACTGGCTTCCATAACCAAAATAAAAACTCGTAAATACAAACTTGGTGGGGGACAAAATCACGCTGCAGACAAAAGCGACAAAGAAGACACATATATTTCTGCTCACCAGGTTTTATGAGTATTAATTTATCCTTCATAATACCTAAATATGTCAATGGTATGGCTCAAAACACTATCATGGTTTAGATGCTCTTTGAGAGATCTAGACTTGCACTTAGTACAAATAATAACCTTTATTTTGTTTTACTGTGGGCTACTGAAAGTGTGATTAACTAGAATACCTTATCACTAAAATACATATTATTGCAGTTTGGGGATAATATATTTTATATTTTCATTATTTAATTAAGAAAAAAAAAACAGCAAGATAAAGAAGCCTATTTTCCTACAGTCTTATATAAAGACTTATATGTTTTATACCTAATATATTCAGATCTACTGTAAGTATGAGCGTTACAATATACGATAACAAAAGTAATGCAACATTGCTGAGATCTTAATTTACCAAAAAATATCGCTAAGGGACTCGTGACTACAGTGTAGATAGAAACATTAATATTTATAACTAAATTGCTTATGCGTAACTTTGTATCTGAAAAATGCACTAATATAGTTTAAATTACATGCAAGTGAATCCAGTTCTAACTGTAAGCTTATGCTTTCACCCTCGCGTGGAACTGATTGTTATATAACCGACTGTGCATGAAGATGTGGTGTTTGTTTTGTTACTGTTGAGACAAAGTCTGTTGCAATAAACAAAGACATCAAAACATTCAATAGTTGAAAACATAATATAAAACGTTCTTTACAATGAACACAACAAAATCTAAGAGTGAGGGAAAAAAAATATAACATTTAAATTTACCAGTTTGAAGAGTTTTGATTGAACCTGCAGTCGCTTCAAAATAAATGATGCAGTTGACATCTGATTTATCATGAAAGTAGCGCTACCGTCTTCTTTAATTGTTAAATTCTATCTCAAATTTACACTTGACCAGGCTTATACAAACTAAATGTTTTGAGGACTTATAAAACCCCGCAATCAGTTTTCACGGAGGATGACAATATATGTATTGTTATGGTAACATAATTACTGATACCATTTTACCTTTGACATATTCATACTGATAGTTGTTATTCTCAAGAGATCATGAATACACTGTTACTTATCGGTACTTATGGTCCAAAAAGTCCAAGATAAGTGAATATCTTCGTCTGACTGTCCGTCTTGGTAATAACATTTGACAGTAAGGTTCGTAGAGGGGACTTGAATTAGGACGTGTAGTTCCTCTTATCCCAAGGTAGAATTCGTTTAATTTTGGGGTAAAAAGAACAAAGGGCTGTCAATCCGTATTAAATGCTTTAGCGGTGTATTCAAAACCTACAGGAACTCCTTTTTTCTCTTGTTTTATAGATTTAACGTTTCCTTCATTTGAAGAAACTAAATGCGATATTCACTTGGATTGTTCGTGGTTTCACCAGTGCCTGGGCCACAACATCAACTTGAGTACTGTCATCGGATTGGCGTTTGCATTGTATAAGATATGGCAAACGTCATAGTTTCTATAAAACGAGTTGCTGTGACTGAGTGAAGTACTTAAAAAGAATGTCTGGAACTAACCAAATATTGCGCAAACGTTAGCACGGCAGATACATTGTTATGTATTGTTACGTTATAATATTAGAGCCAAGTAACCTACGCACTTAAATGTTGCGTAATAGGAATACGTGAGGTTAACAATGCAAACATCTCAAGTCTACAGGCAGCTAATAAATATAAAACACGAAATTTATTCTTTGGGCGCACGCAGTACGAGATACTTTATATTTCTACTTAGTGCAGGACAAAGCTACCACCGCTTAGAAAAATAGGTTTCATGATTGATCATTGTGGTAAGTTTAGAAGTTAAAGTTTTCATGTTAAATTTTAAAGTCTATAAATTAGATTGTGTTCGAAAATATTTATGGCGGGGAGACAGAAAATTGACTGTTTGGGACATACAGACAGAATCATTTAGAGTTCAGTTGAAGATTAAAGATAAG
>NW_025776236.1:0-204596 GCF_021130785.1 Homalodisca vitripennis | reverse complement strand
GAGGTCAAGATGCCGGGTTCATCAAGGACATACTATTCCCCGACCCCCCCCTTCCTCCTGAATTTCTATATAACGTGATAGGTATAGGCGGTGGAAAGACCATCTAGGAGAGATCCCGTTACTTGGTGTGTGTGGTATATAACATACCTTCCGCTTCTTAAAATATCATAAACTATCCGTACCGAGCGACGGAAAATATTCTTTATGAAAATTATTTAGTAATTTTAACCTTTGTGTTGCATTTCATTAGTGATATAAAATTGTATGATGTTTATAGGAAATAAAATCTAAAGTGAACAAACACATTTGTTAGTTACTTCCCTAATATAATTATTCCAATAATAAGGATATTTAATCTATATAAATGACAACCTGATTGAGTGCTTTTGGGTAAGAGTTGCCGTTAATACTTTTAAATTTATTAATAAATTGGGTAAACAGCAACAACAGTATCTTAAAAACTAAAATCAATTTGACTAAATTTCGGTAAATTATATTAAGGACTTATTCCCACGTTCAGGAATAAACAGATTATGTAACCCCAGTTGTCGTCAGACAAGTGAGAGGTGGTCTACTTTGTGCATGACAAAGTTCCAAGTGTGGGCCGGTTTAGAGCTGTGTAGTAACAGTGAGGTTACTACATCTAACTTGTGAATGTAGAGTCTGGCCTGTAATGTTCACCAGGAACTTCAACATACCACATTTTTAAACTGTAAATAATTAGATAACAAGAAATGGTCATTTAATTATGTAAACCACAAAATATTCTAAAAACTGCTAATTAACAATTTATTCAGGTGTAATTTATTGTTCTAATAATAGTGCACACCAAATGTCGAATTCCACCTAAAGTAGCGAATGATAAGGACCATTAATTAAATTTGGTAAAATAATTAGGTGTGATTTCCTAGAGATGGTGCGAAAATAAGTTCTGGGTTTTTTAAAATTTCAAAACCTCGCAATCACTCCTGTCCTATATAATTTTCTGTTATCCAAAGGATTATTGCGGCCATTTGTTAAAACCATCCTAATTTGATTTTTTCCTTGAATTTATTTCATTATGAGGCGAATGTCATTTTTATGAAAATATAAACTTGAATTGAACGTAAATTCTCTTATTTATATCCAATTTATGAATTGTTACATTTAACAATAGTTACACAAAACTGATTTACCGGAGATACAAAATGTCCAGGTTAGATATATGTTCGTCCAATTCTAGATGAAACCTTTAACTATACCATCGGGTTTTTCCATCACATTATTTTCTAAATTAATGACATTGAATATAAAAAAGTTTACCATTTAATTATAATTAATTATGATTAAGACAAAACGTTCGTAGAGACGGAATAAGTGCTAAAATATTTAATAAAGAATTTTATCACGGCAGCGCAGCCCAGGGGCCGGCGCCCAAAATCCCCATAAACTAACACCATCCACCCCCCTCCCCATTAGCACTCCATTTGTATATAGCGCTCCTGCCCAAATTATACATCAGCCGCCACAAAGCGTACGTGTTCGAACAATCAGTACCTTATGGAACCACGTGAAATTCTTTGGATCTTATTTAAAAGTTACTGTATAATAATTAATTAAACCAATATGTGCAGACTATCTAAAGATGATATTGGTATAAAAAAAAAAATGTTATGTTCTGCAGTATTTCTCTCCATAGTTTTTATAAATAAAAATTATTCAAAATGTAACCTGTAACGTAATATAAGATACATTAAAATAATTCCTAGGCATATTTGTGTTACATTCATTGTTTGACGTATTGTAACAGAATCATACACGTAAAACATTATTCCATAGATTAAGATTTCTTTTTAACATTTCTGATTCTATAACAATTGGAAATCATTCATTAGTTACTAAAATACATGGCAATTACATTTTTAAAATCGAATCAACTTTAGTGCGATTAGATGGTACAACACCCATCTACACAAAAAAATACGCTCCTCTACGGCGTAACAGGTGTTGGGTTTGGTAGTCAAACCGATTGAATATTTTCCAAAGCTCATGCGAGGTTTATGTTTATAACATCAGGGATTGTACTAAAAATCCTTGACTTCTCGGTCTAACCAGTTTCATTTTACCCCATAGCCAGGTGTTGATGTAATCATAATAATTTTTTACCTGTTGTTTTATCTCCATTAAATCTTTCCAGAACAACATGTTCCATTTTTAAAAACAATTTATGTAAAACATACTCGGAATGAGTTTGTGTCGTAGAAACATCTGCCTACCAAACATATTAGAACATGGTTCACCTTCGAGTGCAAATATTATCACTTTTCGTGTATACTGCCTTAGAAAAAGTAAATATGGTGTTCTGTTATATAATTTAAGGCAATCCTTCAATTGTGAGGGATAAATTGTGGTATATAGTACACAGTAATATTGTAATTTTTCCACAATAACTTATATTCAGCATATGGTAGCCGCCGTATGTTTATGTTCCAAGCTGGTGAATTTAAACAAGACCAAACGAAATATATTTGTTATTCTCCAGTCCAAACCATGAACCCAATCCAGCCAAGGTCCCTCGAAGCTGTGACTACTGGCCTAACCTCCCGTTAAAGGTCTAGTATCAATCATTGTCAATGTGCTCCATTGCCTGAGAATCCACTCCACATTTACATGACGGATTGAGCGTAATTCTCCATCTGCATTTCCATGCATAACATTCCGCCCATTTTAGTTAGAAATGTGTTCAAAATGACCCACCACTTTTAGAGGAAGGTCCGTACTACACAAGTCAATAGATGAATAAAATCAATTTATCGTTTATTTTTTTACGGTGATAGCACGGATGAAAAGATTTTTACTATACTATACATGCAAAAAATAGTAGCTGTGTTTTGCGAGTGTTGTAGAGAGGTATTCAAACACCGTAGATACCATCGGACTACTTTTCGTGCACGTAGTAGTAGTTGCTATGTTACTTGTAAACAGTGTTATTAAGATTTAATAATTTCTGGTGCAATACCATTACAGGAGGGGACAAACTTGGTTGTTTTGTGCCTCTTCAAGCTTACTCTTCACACACATGTTCCTTCTTCACAGTGGACATATACGGTAAATAAGAAAACGGTAATTCATCAGGCATTGTAAAAATGTAACAGAATTTTATGACTACAGGAAAGACCTACATCAGGAATTTATGTGAGATTTTATGTATTTTGCCTTTAAGAAAGTTTTGCGTAATAACTGGATTTCGATGGCTACACAAGCAGTAGTCATTAAGAGTGAACTACGTGTATGTCTTAGTATACTACACTTTTCAAATGTGTAATTTCAATTCTTGTTCACTATAAAAATTCAAACGTTAATGAAGTAACAAGCATTACCTATTAAAATAATAGTATAAGTTTTAGCTGAGGAAAGGTAAATTTTCAAGTCACAATTAAAGTACTACAAAAGTTTTGCTCTATTTAATTAGCAGTTAACTACAACTCAGCCACCGAGTTACGTGTCCGCAGACCACGGTCTAAGCTGAGTTAATAGTTATTTATTATGGCAAAATTCTGAACGATCATGATATGAAATTTTTAATATTTTAAACGAAAAAAGAAACGTTAATACAAAGTAATGACTCTTATATTTGTTAATTATATTTAAAATGTTGCGTTAAACAGTTAAAAAACTATTGCAGCCTTAGTTGGCCTAAATCAATGTAAAAAACGGCCAGTCACACACAAAAAAATATCGTTTTTTAGATAAATATCCTAAATTTTGAATGCGATAACAATGAAATCCTAATCCAAACCAATCCAATCCTAATTCTTAAGATTACACGTCCAGTAAACAAACTTTAAGTTTACTAGTTCTGAATGAATTGTATAGAATTTATATTCTTGAAATATTTCAGCCTCACTGTGAAGAAGCGACTTTAACCAATAGAATGTATTAAACTACAGTCACTCTCCTTGTAGTGTCAGTTAGTGCATTAAAAATTGGATAAACACACTTTAAGAAATGGACGGTAAAAATATACCATTAAAAAACCTATGAGAAGAAAGCTGTACCACGATTAGTATTTCAAAGAATTGTGCAGTAAACCAACTCTTCAAATACAAACCAGTTCAATCCAACCTTAGTCTGTCAGGACATACGCGGTGTCTCGTCAAGAGATGCGGTGCAAATTAAAATTGATTGCTTAACGTCAACCTGTGTATGTAGTCTTTATTGTACGTCCCTTTAACCTTTTTAGACTACGTATAATAATTTTGATTTTGTAAATTATTAAAAATTTAAAAATTTTTTTGTCTCAGAACTGATGTTAGTTTCCAAACGTAGCCTAAAAAATATTGTATGTTTTGATAAATGTGATACACAAAAATATATTCGAAATTCTTTTTCTTTATTTCTGCAATCAATGTTTTTTTCAAGTTATTAAAGATGAATAATGTAAATGAATAGACCTAAACGTTGTTTGGAAATGAAAAGTTTAATTTAGATTTGGCTGAGAATTACATGAAGATAGAAAACAGTGGAATTATTCAAAGCAATAATATGAATATATAATCTTATTTTTTGTAACTAAAAATACTGATGGGTCTCTTCCACAAATCAGAGTATTCTTGTTAACGAAAACACTCAAGGTAGTTGGCAGAGGAAGGTTTATGCCACATTTGAAACAAAACAGTTTAAAGTCGTATTGTGAAAAACAATGAATAAAAGTACACTCTTTCACACAAGTTTAAAGATAAAAAAGTATCTCTACCATTTGTATCAGTTCATTTAATATTCAATAACAAAAAAATATTTTATCTTTTGAGAGTAATACTACAACAATAAAGTTGTTTGTGAACGACAGTGCAAGCGTTTCACATAATACTACGTTAGTACATACTTACAGGGCTCCCTTACAGTAACCTATTGTAGTAAAATGTGAGGAATAAAATTGCTAATATTACGCCTTGTGTATAGAATAAGTGATGATTATAATTAATTAATTTAACTGAAACAAACTATGAAGCCTTGTTTAAAAATTCCTGTTAAGATTTCTAATTGAAATTAATCTTTGTCAATTTACATAAACAGTAACTGTAGTTACTTCTCATTTATTTTCATCTTTATTGTTTTACCAGCTATTTTTTGTACATATTCATTTCCAGTGTATCTACTGGCTTCAATAGTTGAATAATTAAACTTCGTAATATTAAATTAAAAACCGTTAACAATATAGCTTTGTCGAGTTCTCTATTTGTTGTCTAACAGTATTTCTCCTAGAACAGGAATCTGTGTATTTATAGTAAGGGCTCATGCTAGAAGCCTGTACTAAGTTAACAAAGAACTTAGCTTTTTCGTTGCCCGAAGGGATATAAGTGCAAATTACGACGTTGTAATTCTGAAGCTAACTGTTACAACAGTATATTCTGTTCACGACCCCCTTTGTTCAAGGCTATTAACCAGACTGAACTTTTTGTGTTCTTGTTTTCCTGTAACAGTATAGCATTGCAGTGACAGTGTATGTTTATGTACACTTTACACAAACAAACATTAATATATTATAATTATTACCTAATTAATCACAACGTATTTTCCCTAAGATGTGTTTTGAACTACATCCTATGTAATTATTAACAGGTCCAAATAAAAAAAATCTTCCAAATTCAGTTAATTGACTACCATTACTGGTTGTACACTTGTACAGAGAAAATTAAAACTGTTTTTACTTAATTGTTTAAAAGTTTCTAAAGTATGTATAAAAATTTACTGTAAAATAAGGAACGCGGTTGGATGTTTGTTAATCGTAACTTTGAAAAGAGACGATTTTCATCAACATGTGACCAAAAATAAGTACTTAAGTGGGCATTTTCCTTTTGGGGTCAAACTCGAGCTAAGTAACATAGATACTGTTCTTCCAGTCACAAGAAGAATTTCTTTAGTACTATCGTAATAGTTACATGATTTTTGATAATATAAATTAAACAATGTTATACCAAGAGAGCCATACCTATAATAATCTGCAGGTAGATTGCGCTCCCGTTACGTATGTTGATTGCTAATTACCTCAAACACAAACTTCCTTAACGATCTAACTTTGTCCCTTCGAGTTCTAAGTGTTGCCTTCCCCTTCGTACTTTGTTCACTTGACAGATTGTACAGTTAGTATTGTATTTTTAGAGAATACGTTCGTGTTATGTTAGCATTGCTCAATTGCATAATATTATGAGGAGGGAAAAAAGAGTGGAACATCTCGTTACTTCGAGCGTAATCGTTGACGTATGAGTAGTTTCCCCACGTCAACGTTATTCTAGTCCAAGCTGTAGTTACATTGATGTGTTTATTGCAGTGCTTTAGTCCGCACCAAAGTATGATATTGAAGACAGTGTTGCCGAATCGCTGCTAACCACTGTTTGTTTCCGCTATGACAAGGCTTTCGCCATGTATTGTCTGCTTGATTTTCATATTGCGTAGAAAACAAAATAATAAAAACATATATACGGATATTTGTCAACTTTAACAGGTGATTATGTTTGATGGATAAATAATTATCTACGAAAATAAAACTGGTAAACGTATTTGGTATGGGGTGAGAGGGGAGATTCTGATTAATCCGCGGCCATTGGAATATTTTTGTGCGGGCTGCTCTAGTAATTTATTTCAAGTAAGGAATACACACTGCGTTTTTGCAGCTTTTTTTCTGAATACACTCTCATATGGTGATAAACAATTAGTTCTTTTTACACTTTTTCTCCGGATATTATCTTGCTTAAGGAGATAACACTAGCGTTACGCTAGTGAAGCATATTACTCGAGAAACAGGAAAAATTTCATTTCTGTATGTCTATTATTCTGCACGATATGTGAAAAACAAGATTACCTACAGAATTTAAATTTCGTGTCAAGCTTCATTTTTGTATAGAAAATAATGAGTACGATGATGGTGCATACCACTGCATATGCTTTGGCAAAATGTTACCTAATAATTTTAGATTGTTGTTAATGCGTAACCAAGATGGAAAACGAAAATTTAGCACTGTAAAGGAATTTGTAAAACAATATGAGTAGTAAATACAAAATTTTAACACGTGTAATATTCATTAATACAGTAAAAAGCAAAAATAAAAGCATGTTATAGTATATCTTAATAGTTGGTAAAAAGAGTATGTATTATTTCAGTGAAATTTTACGTTCAGGTACTCTCCCAAGTTCCTTTGCGTTTATTATTTGTAAGCAACTATGAAACTAACTTTAATGTAAACAAATGTGAAATTATCATGTAGCAAAGATATATTGAGGAATATTTAATCTGTATATTCTACAGGTTCCATCAAATTTCAAGACGAACAGTCAAGAATGAGTTCTATGATGGTGCTTGTATAAGCATGCACTTTGGCTGATCATTATTGAAACCAATCACTCAGTTGGATGAACAGTTTCTATCTTGTCAGCTATTGAGGATGTAAAATCTATTTTCTGCATGATTTTATGTCTGTCTATCTGTACACAGGACATCTCGAGAATTAAAAGAGTTATAAAATTGAAATTCTGGGTGTGACGTAATTCTACATTTATTCTAGTAACGACAATGCTAGTTTCAAAAGGCGTTTTGTATTGCCCTTGATGGCTAACAAGTTTAATTTTTTTGAATATATAGAATATATAAGCAACAAAATATTTTATCATAATTCACTTGAACAAATCCATTAATTTCCTTTATGTGCTTACGAAATCCATGAAAAACATTGTACAATTTTCTTGAACTAGTAGTTTAAATATTAGTTCATTTAGTAGGTTCGGGTATTTTATTTGGATTGAGGAAACACCAATAATTGCTTGATATACACCAACTGGTAGTAATATAATAATTACGTCTGAGGGCCAACTGTTGACACGGAGCCCTGTACGGCGTGAGAACTTTTCGCGAACAATGTATGTAACGTCAACCGAAAAAAGTTTTATTACCTAAATTAAATAATGTTAAAAATATTTACTTGTAATAATTTATTTAAATAAGTTATTACTGCACTAGAGGAAGTGCAAGGTTTGAACCATGTAAAGTATCTATGGCATTTTATGAAAAACACTAATTGGCAGTACAATTGACAAAGTGTTGCATTAGATGTTGAGTATAATTCAGGATGCTTATGCTCAGTTTATATTTCAGCAATCAAAGGAAGAGAATGTAAGTAAGTCTTCATAATAATAATAGTATTGTGTCGATATCATGTCAACAACTTGGTCATCGAACAGTAATTATTTAAATTATCGTATAGTAAACAATAAATTGATAGATTTCCGACTCATCGCGTCTGGCTAGAACTTGGGCCGGCCGCGCTTACTGCTACTATAACGGATTGTTCTCCAATTAGGGGTCCTGCAATAAACATTTGCACTTGGCCCCGCTACAGGGAAAGACGGCCCTGCGCCAGAGTGAGTGTTGAATGACCAACTTATAGTGTTGGTTGGTACAGCATATTTGGATACTAAATATAAAAAATTGTACGTGTATCGTTTCATTACACAAAAGTAATGATGGATTGAGCAAAACTTTTTAAACGCCTGAGCCGCATATAGATCTATGCATACGAGTATATGAGCAATTTTAGGGAGTCCTTTCTCTTTTTTTTGTAGTTTTCTTATTCCAATGTTCCTCCGCTATCATCATAATCCTAGTTAAGTTTTTAATATTAACATTAAAAAACTAGAGATAATGATGACAAAGATTAACGATAATCGATCACTGAGGCCCAGAAACTGCCAACTAAATCGTTAATGTTATTTGGAAAGAGTATTTTATTTTATTTTGGTTTTAATATCTAGGCCCAAATGATGTCGAACTTTCTCAATTATATCAAATTGTTATACGGTACGAAATAAGAATTTAAAGCATATTTATGTTGAATATAATAATTATTAAATTGAGGAATTTTAGATTTAGTACGTTAAAAAAAATTGTATAGCACATATTAGTTAACAAGCAATTAATGTTTGGCCCATAAGTTATGCAGCTTAAATAAATATGAGGCAAATAAAAATTACATAAATTGTAATTGCAAAATAAAATATAATTTTCGAAATAGTAATAAATATTCCACCGAAGCATGTTATAGGACTCAGAACTGCACCACTTGATACCTATACATCACATCACGGTCTGGAGAACTAGGTTTATACTGGTAAATATAGAGTTGATTCATCTGGTTATTGGATCACGCGACACCATTTGCGATGTTGAAGTAGTATTATATGATTCATTAAATTGTATAGCTGATATTATATAGTATAAAAATGCTGTATATTTCCCACAGAGCTAGAGTGCTTGAATAAATACTACTCACCATTACATACCAGTGGCTTCGCCCAATGTATCTAAACATCATCCTGTATATTTTTTTTGAATAGTTCCCACGGATTACAGAAGCACATATTGTGTGATATATTTTAAATTGAATCAGCCATACATGATGCATCAAGTACCCATTTGAAATGGTTCGGAGAATTGGAGTTTAAGCGAAATGTTGAATAATTATTACTTTCTTTAAGAGCATTTTTGGTTCGAACTAATATTTCCGACAGAAATTTTAGTTTGTTATATTGTCTTGAGAATGCGGACTAAAATGATTATTTTATTAGATTAGATTCAAAACAGTACAGTTTAAAAAAATAAATGTATATAGATTTTGTTATTGAAAATAAATGTCAACACCAATAACATATTTCAATACATATATTATGTTGGTTGTAATCCATTCCATACTATGGTGATCCCTAAAATATTTTAAAAGAAAGAATTTCAGTGTCAAAGGTTAGGAGAAACAATAACAATGATAAACCAATATATATCATAACTGTTAAACTTTTAATCAGCTGTTATGTAGAATATTTTTAAGTTTGACAAAGAAGTAAAATTTATAAAGGAGGACATACAGATTTATGATGTCTTTACATCGTCTGGTTGCCTAGATTTTAAAAACCAGCTGATGCACGAATAAATCGATCATTTCATTTATTAAATTTAATTAATTTCTGAATCAAAAAGTTCCTTTTTTGTTGAGGCAGTTCAGAAAATATTTTTGTTATGCTGAATTGGCGTGTGCAGATCATGATATTTTAGAATTTATGTGAACTACATCAAATCAATGATTAGTTATTCTTAATTAAAGTTAAAATTTAAATTATGTAAGAGTTAAGATTTTGTCTCAGGAAATTCGACAAACCGTACCTGTTACAAACCATCGATGTATAAACCCGCGGAAACGGTGCTGAATGGTATCGAAGGCGGACCGTGGTGTCACCCCCCCCCACAAAAAAATTTTTTGGGGCCGTATCGGCTGTATTCTGTAGCACTGCGGTATCGTTACATCATTATCTTTTGTTGCATTTACGTCTGCTTCATTAATATATGGCAAACATTAAAACTTTACGTATTTTTTAAATAGATAGTTACAACAAGTTTAGACGGTTACAGTTATTCGGGCACTTAACCAATTGCTATTTGTGAATTTGTTGGATTTCGTAATAGCAAAAATCTTTGACCGTTCAAAGAACTTTTTTGTAAATAACCTATGCGAGATGTTGATGTTACAACATAATGTAATTTTTCTGGTTTATAGTTCTACATGTTTTATAAAGTATATTTCTGCTATGGCCTAAAAAACGTTATTTCAATATTACTGTGATTCTTGCTATATGTCATATTTCACGTAAACGATCACAAATATAAATATTTGACAAACTTAGATTAATGCATGGTTCATTTACAGTCATGCACGATATGAAAACTAGCAATTCGTAGTGGTAGTAGTCATAGTGATTCTGGTTGTAACCCTGTGTAGGTTGTCATGCATTTTGACAACAAAGGTCATTTCAATCATATGTCTGGATGCCACAGTACTATTGATTGCTCTGTTCTGCTAACGAGCTCATAGACAGTGCTATCTCAATTCAGTCTATGTAATATTGTGATTCACAAATGATGTCAATGTGAGTTTAATTGGTATAGTACCAAGTTTACACTTTACTTACAGAAGTGTACTTACGTACAATATGTGTATAGTTTAATATTAAAAGATACAGATGTATTGGCTGATCCGGCTAGTTGTTATAAGATATTGAATATTACACTAAACTAATACTGTGAACATACTTGTAGACTGTGGAAAGTGATTATTTATTATAAATCTAGAAAAGTTATATATCTTCCAAACAATAAATACTTTTACCCTCGGATCAAATCGTTTGAATACCTGAGTTTGATAGTGAAACCACAAAACAGTGGGCGGATCTATTAATAACGGGCTTTAAATTAACACAGCCTGTTTATTTCTGAGTGTAGGGCAGTGTATATTTAAATTAAATTATATAAAACAAATAATTTCCTTTTTTTTAGGTTTTAATACACGATTATACAAATTACAAGTGTACTGTGTTTGATTTGAGCCTAACGTTTTATAATTATATGAAAATATTTGTTATTACATTACCATATTAACTTTTATTCTTTGTATAAGAGTTAAAAATCTCTGCATTAGTCATGTTAGTGAGATCTTAAAAGTCATCATTTTTAGGCTTTTAATTTGGCAAAACCATTACTTAAAACATTAAATTTTTTAAATTATTTGAGTTTTTTAACTTAACTGAGCAGGTGTTTTAAAGTTTTAAAACGATAGCTTGCTCTTTTGACGCCAAAACCGTAAGGCTGCCCATGGCTATCTAAAAATCTTCGCCCACAATATCTTTAATACCAATAGGAATTAACAATCAAGGTTTGTAACCTATTAGCAATACAATTAATAATAATTTTTAAATCACTTTGGAAACGTTTTATTTACTGTAGAACATTAATATGTGTACGAAATTTAGCAAATATTATCACTTTAACGGCTGAAAAATTTTTAGTTATATCTGTCTGCACGATATGTTGATAAATATTTATTTTAAAACGTGAAATTTTGCATGAAGCGTCAATTTTCACTGAGTAACGGAATATTGTCTACATTAGTCTTAAGGGTAACAGTGATGGTAACGAATCAATCGCCCTAAATATGCTGCTTACAACGCAGGTTGATTGTAAGTAGATACTTTCATGGGTTTGACACGAGATCTGCTATCAGCCCAGATTAGGCCAGGATAAGCTTCCTCGCTGTGAGCGTCTCTTATCACAGGCAGTTGTTCGCTTCAACTTGAAACAACCGATTCCCAGATGGAACAACGAAAAAATGTAATACTAAGAAAATTTAAAGCCGGACCACGAATTTGTTTTAGTGCCAGTGTTATTTTACAGTGTATATGTGTATTCATAGAGAAGCATAACACAGTATTTTATTGAAAGTAGGCGCTGATATTTTACCTCATTACCAAAATGTACTATATTATGTGAAAATTAGAATATACATCGATCTTAGACAGACTATGCTGCATATCAGTTCAGTTTATGATATATCACAGAGGAAGATTGGGTGTTGAATTTGAAAATAAATACAAAATAGTTTTTTTCATAGTATTAAATCACACAAACATAAACGTATACTTCAGGTTTATTACAAATTTAATTTATTCTCCTTTGAAATTTAATAGTCTAGTCTACGTAAAAACTTTTTGTATATTTTTGTACAGTAGCCTACCTGTGATTAAACTAATTTTTTTAACTGTTTTCGATTTAAAAAATCGGATGACTTGCATTATAAAGAAATAGTTATAAAGTAAATATTATTTTTTAAAGGTTATGATTTTGCTTTGCAGTGTGTCCCCGTTGCATTTAAGTAAGAAATAGGTAACAGAAATCTAGAAATATTAAATTGTTATAGCTTATCAGACATAATTTTCCAATGACTGTTTCTATATGTCCGAGTAATACTTGTCACAAGTTCACCCTAAAAATGTTTTTCACTTTCTTCGGCTATTAAAAGTAATGAGAACCAAAACATAATTTGTAATTTTAGTTAGATCTGGTTTTGTAATAAAAAAATTCTATTATAATATCTGAAAATAGTTTTTCATAAATCGTTTGTAGATTTGAATAATAAATAACCCTCCATATAACATAAAACAAAATGTACACTTCTTTATTAGGTGAAAATTTCATTCCTATTATCTAATTTCATTTAAAAACTGGTTATTAGAATGTTCAACTAGTACAAGGGTGTTATGAAATAATTTTTAGTCACATTATAATCTACATGAAAATCAGACATTTGTATGTAGACTTATAATAGGTAAACTCTAAAAATTACAAAAAAATGATTTAGATTATAACTTCAATCAACTTTTTCTAATAATATTGATTAGGGCCAATTTAAATTGCTCTGAAACTATAATTGGCTAATTGTACAAATATAGATCAAATTTCCTCTTAGTGTATAGTATTTTAGTATGATTTAAAAATCAATGTTAAAGCCTACAGTATAACAATTTATTTCGTTTGTAAAATACGAATAATTCTTAAACCATTTATGTATTTTGTATCCCACACATAACCCTTTGATGTTGTCAGTAACTGAGAAAGTTTTTTCAATTTGACGCTCGGCCAACAAGTTAATATTGCTCACTGTTATATCTCTTCTGCTCTTTACGACTGTGTCGAAATCGCTTCATGTTAAAGTCCTGTACTTAAATGAAGACTTGTTAAATATGGCAATTTATTCCCACAATATGATAATACTGTTTAATATATCTTCCAGTGTTTGAGGAGACTTTCAAATTGCAGCCCTGTACTTAATTCTAAGCTCAAACAGATTAGTGTTAGTTGTCTTTTTGTATCGCCAAATCACTGAAACAGGCTGTCTATTAGGCCACGGAAAATGTTGTGAAGAAACTTTCTGCTCAGTAACCTCTGACTTACAGCAGCATGTGGAATGTGTTTTGTGCCGTGTTATGATTGTTCGTTTGTGTTTTCTCTTGATGCAGTTCTACTGCTGTTGATGAATAATTATGATTTTTGTTATAAAACCTTTGCTTGACATCTTTAAATTTTATTTACCTATTTACAAGTAAATATTATATTGAAGGATACTATAAAAAAAGAAAGAATATACTAGTTTTTAAACGCTGTTTTCTTTGTTGAAACTAAATAACGATGGCATATTTACCATAGTCCATGTTATATCATTTTTATTTAATCGTCAAAAATATAATTACAATAATTTACTATAAGTTGAATATAATAAATTTTTATTATTTTCCCCCTGTTTCGTAATCTTTTAACGTCTTTTATATCAGACACTTCTCGTATTTTACGTTTAACATGCTACTGCTTTAAATACATTAGCTAGTATATAAATAATTAACTGCAAATTTTCCGTCGTAACCAAGGAAATAACAAAAATATTTTAGAGCAGTAATTTAATATACAAAAAAATTGAGTTCATTTAATATTATATAACTCTACTTAAATTCTATACAGCTCCCATACATAGAATCAAACTGCACCGTACCACAGAACAAACGACATCTGGGAATGTATTGTGTGCTGCGGAGGAAGCAAGTTTAAACACTTGTGGGTTTTATGTAGAGCTACAATAACTGTGATATATTTTCCTAAACAGCAGTACTTTGTCACAAAAATTGGTTAGTTCTAGTCTTCTTTGATTTCTCTTAACCTAGTTTTAGCTCCATTTCTTTGTAGGGATAGCATCAACAGTGCACAAATGTTTTTCATCTGAACTATAGAAAGAATTCATAATCAAAACATTGTTTGGTTCTTGAAAAAAAAAGATTTCAAGTCATTATTATAAAAGAAAGTCAATTATAATAATGAGATGAATGTGAAATACCAACCTGAATGAACCAATAATTACAAAATGTTTAATAGACGCTTGCGTTTATTCCGAGGAAACACGCATTTTAACTATTAGAGAGAACACTAATATGCATATTTATATAATGCTAATGATTTCTGAATGAAATACTTTGCAAAAATTCCATCAGAAGACATCCATTGCAGTTCGTCAATGTTTTTCTTTGGCATCCATATCGTAAAAAACTGAGAATTCTCTAATGGGTTTGTCAAGTAAATATTTCAGACTATATTTGCAATCGCAATTCTTAACATACATTCGGTAAATATAAAACACTTTATATATTTTTAAATCTGTCTTGTATAACAAGTTACATTTAAATAATTATAATAATTCCCTCGACTGAACCAAGAAAATATGATGATACAGAATAAATATATCAGAATGCGTGGTACCTCTATCCTTACTGTACCATGGAAAGACCACGATGTTAGGATAGTGTCCCTTTGATGTAATTAAACTAATCGAAAATATTAATATTACATTGAAATGGACCTGTAGTTCTAGTCCATGTGTTTAAATTTTGTCAGTATCCAGCATAGGCCTCCAACTTACTTTTCTTTAATTCTGAATTTTAAATATTACAAAATCGATCAGAAATTGGAATATTTCCAGTGACCATAACTTATCACTAGAGTGGTTTTTATGTAATTTTAAAACGATTTCTTATGGTAGACCTGTTATTCCTGCATAAATGTTCTTGCTTAAGACCACGGACAACTGCTAAGTATATTATGAACAGTAACAATAAATACAGAATAACAATTGTGCGTTGTTTAGTCAGCTTCCGACAACAACTCGGTTTACAAGTGACCTGTCTGCATATCTCCTCTGAGCAGAGTTGATAACGACTTGATTTTGCTGGCTTATAATTACTCTCAAAGTTTCTGCACAATGGAAACTCTTACTCTGTGTTATTCTACTTTGTACATAAATGCAGTTTAAAGCATTACTTACAGCACAGTCAGAACACCTGGAGGACTTTTGTGGCTTTCTTGCAGAATTATCAGATTGCAGTATAGTATGATAGGAACATTTTATATTTTACGATTTTCAAGGCTAAAATTTATATTTTTACTACACATAGGCATATTGGTTGACATACAATTTGGAAAATTATATATTTTAAATCGTAAAAAGTTTATACTGTTAGTTATAAACACAATAATACGAACGTTTAACTTTTCTCATATGTCTAAGCATATAAGCTAGTCTCACCAAAGAAAGCTATAAAAAGTATTTAACTTATTAAAATATTTAAACAGTTATGAAGTTTAGGTATAATAACACACTTTTATTCGGGTAGATATTGCTTATAAAAGTTTTCTGAATGTATAAAATTGTCTTATAACTAGAGGTAACTATACATGCTTATTAAAACTACTAGTTTTTTCCGTAAAATATCTAGCCAAAACAAAACCTATAACCAAATTTAAAAAAGTGTTTTATATATTAAAAATTTACGTATTGACATATATTTTATGATATGTTGGTCACATTGGTGAAAAAAAATTATTATATTTATCCACATCAGTTCGTTAACATAGCAGGCAAAACAGATAAAGTTAGGGAAAATGAAGTATAAAACCGTCGTTACAAAACTAAGCAAGCAAACGACAAGTGTTTTTTACCAAACAAAATGTATACTATTATCTAAGGCTACTGTAGTTAGAAATAAACCTTAAATGCAATCATAAGCTAAAAATTATAGCAACGAAGAAGACGTAACCAGATTATAAAAACAGCTCAAAAGCCTGTACAAATAAGTTATGTTTATTACTGCTGGCATTCACTTCTACGACTACGAAAAAAACTCAGCTTCATACATTCACACTTCCAAACATATGTGGATTATTCATAATAAGACTAAATTATCTTAAAAGTGTAATAGGTTTTTACAATTTTACGATTCGGGTGTCAACCAGAACAACACATTGAGTCCCAAATAATTTGTTGATATTAGATTACAGTCTATTTTAATGCAAGGGGAGCATGTACCTTTTTTCGGGTCCCATGTTATTTAAATGGGAGTACACTGCAACATGTCGGTACCATTATCTCCTAAACTATTAGACATATTGACTTTAAATTTTAGGGTTTTGTTCTACATTAACAGCTTTATATTTTCATGCCTTTTTTTTAATATCTCAATAAACAAAAAAATTATTGTGGTACGGTAGCAATTTAACAAATTTTTTTTTAATTATATAAATACAATATTTTTTTAAAATTATAAAAACATAATATATATATATATAAAAAAACATGAATCTACTCACCAACTAGTCTGCAATAAGTGTGTAAAATTTGAAGTCTGTAAGTCTAATAATTGTTTCACACAACGTGATTCCGAAAATGTCACAAAAACGGTACTTTCGGTAAAACAGCTTTTAAAGTTTTAGTTACACTTCAAAACACATAATCACTTTAAAATCCACCTGGACAGTAATCATCTTCTTCATTTTTACTCTTTTTTCCTATCCTTCTTTTTATCCTCTTCTTTTTATTTTCTTCTTGGACTTCTTTGTCAGCTTTTTTAACCCTATTGGAATCGATTTGTTGAAGGCCTTTCAACCATAAAGCGTCCTGGTTGGATGCATAATCGTTCCAAAAACATTCACTTTGGCCATTGCTCCCTTCATTAAAACTAAGAACTGCATCACAAACCCCTAATTTTAATGTCTGAATGCCAACAAATGTGGTCTTGGGTAGCCTATTCCAAATTACGCTATTGATGCTTTCATTATTGTTCTGTGTTTTACCGTGCAGACACCTCTTTAGTAGGGCTGGGGCTGATAAATCCTTATAGAATGGTTTTATTTCTTCCATAATAGATTCAGGCAATGAGTTTTGTATGTTTGAAATCATCTAGCTTATTATTTGCCTGAGCTTCTCTGTATTTGCACCAAGACTCAATCCCAGGCGGGCATAGTTCGTGCTGAGGTTTTGCGTCAGTCGATAATTTTGTGATAGAACGTAGCCCATATTGCTCTCTTCATTTTTTCAACATCTTCCAAATTATTCCTTATTGCCATCCCATAAAAACGTTTGTAAGTGATCTATCTCTACATCAGTCAACCTACCTTGTCCTCCAAGTCCTTTACCATCCTTCAATTTGATTCCTTTTTTATCCCTCTTCAATCGCCGCAGTCTTGTTCCTAGTCGCTTCTGAATATGGCCTACACATTCAAGTTTTTCTAACAAAACATCATCACCATAGGGATTGTTTGCCACAACATGAGTAAACCCCTTAGAGTCCCCATCTCAAGGTATTTTGTGTATCGCACATTGAGTTTAGCCTCAGAGCGGCGACAAAGAGTCAGAGCTCCCGCCACCTCCATTCCAACCACTTGTACCTGAAAAATTTGCCAAACAAGTACCAGAATTTTTGTGCTGTTTCAATAGGGTTTTGTCATGGCTTAGAGGTTTTCTGACACATTTATTACAATATTTGCTGAAACACTCAAAGTTCCATAACCTTTCCTGTATCGAAGGATGTTGCTAGTCATTACGCCGTTCACAGAGGTGAAAGCCTCGCTTCTGCCAGGGTACCGTCAAAAGCGGCTGCTATATCACGACAATCATCATTTAGGCTACGAACTTCATCAGCTGCCAGTCTAAGTGAACATTCACTTACCTCTGTTACAGCAGTAAGCAGTTTTTTATTATATTTTTCAATTCGGCTGTTTGGTGGAGCGATATTCATCACAGCAGAAAATAACCCTACCAGAATCTAGGCCTTTTGCCGATTGAACGTAGAGCATAAACATATCTTAGGTTCAACTCATACATGTTAGAGATGTAGCCTCCAAAAAGTGTTTTATAATAATTAACATAATATAAATAAACTTTTAACACTTTTTTAAACTTTTTATTTTTATTACACTATTATAGTGTAATAAAAATAAAAAGTTAAAAAGTGTTAAAAGTTTATTTATATTATGTTAACTCATACATATTTCTAACACATTTGGAGCTTATTACTGAGTCAGTATGTTTACATACATTTGCAACAATATTTACACGATGTACTATTCCACACTTGAAGTCTTCATCTAGGCTTATGTCAATGCAGTCGGAACTACTACAACATTTACATGCAGTGAAAGATTTTATTAGGCCAGAAATCTGTTGTAAATCTATTATAATATTTACATTGTTTATGTCATAATCACTAAAATTTAAGCAACTTTTGAATCATTAATCTTCTTCTTAGAACTAGATGATTGTTTTAGGCCTAGGCCTATTAGATTCACTTGTACCTGGAGAAGCACTTAGTCCTAGTTCACTTGAATTTTTTACGAAATTGGTTACCTCTGTAAGACTGTTTATTGAACCTTTTCACTCTAGGCATGGCTAATACACAATTATATCACTTATTTATATAAGAAAATACACACTAAGAGTCCAAAGTTTTTGATCACTGGCACCACACAAAATAGAATTACACTGACAAACACTGTTAGTAAAACATAAACAATAACAATAATATCAATAGTGTAGGTTAGGTAAGTTACAGATGACTTACATCCTTCAAATGCATCTAAAGCAAGCAGTGCTACCAACCTAAAGGGGAAAAACTTAATAATCATACAATTAGACCAAGTAATATGTATATAATACATTCTGACACTAACAATCCATAGCGCGCCATGTTGTCAGCTGAAAAAAGCGTGCATACATTTCTTAAAACACATTTTACACATATTTCTAAACCTCTCAGATATAGAGTGTTATATATTTTTGAAAAGGGCATAAAACATAGTATTTTTTATGATATGTTTCAAAAAATCGATATTTTGCTGCCAAAAAGGTACATTGCTCCCCCTTTTAATACTTGGTTAAAAAAAGCAGGAGGTACGCTACGCTATATGGCGCGTAACAAGCTTCGATAAGTTTTTATGAAAAATTTCAAGTCTTTGACTGTTTTCTTCAGCTAGCATTAGTAGCTATGTAGTAATTCCATCGTTGAAAAGGAATAATACTGTTGTCAGTATGTTTAGAAATTTATTTATTCTGAGATTTTCCCGTTGCTATCATGTCCTTGACTATCCATAAAACCAATGTATAAATGTTTGAAAATGCTAACGCTAAATAAAATCGGTTTGAGTGCCGTGCACCATTATTGAACTCAATGCTTATACAGAGCTTAAGATTTTTGAAAAATTCTCAAGTCTATAAGTTAGTTCATTCTTGATGTATGTAAAAATTTTAAATTGGTCATGAAACCCTGATTATGAATTTACTAATATTAATCGTAAACAATAAAATATAAATATTTTCCAAATATTGGCAGTTTAAAATTTCATAACAAACAATAGCTTTATATGACAACATATAATATGTAGATTTCATTTTTTTTTTAATTTCCAACAATGCATATAGGCCTATGACATAGTAGTAATAAATAAATCTTAAACTTCCTCGAGTACCAGTAATTGTTTCAATGATAATATAAAATGTTGTATTATAAAAATATACTTTTGATAAATTAAAGAAATCTACTCCAATGTTTTAAATTTAAAACGTAATGAATGAATCATGATTTTCGTTTGATTTGCGAGACAAAAAGAAATGCACCCATTTATTATATATAAACGGGAAGCCTGTCTCAATATTGTTACAGGCGAGACCAATGGTGACAAAAACTAACAAGAGATTCTGCAGCGGTTGCTCTGTTGATTTAATTATTCTCGATGTTTGAGTTAATGCCCGAAACATACTGTTCCTGTTTTCCAATATTAAAATTGTAATCCCATGAGCACAATCGTAAAAATCTAATAGTATAGTTTTTTTTTTATTTAATCACGATTATTGAATGTAAAATTTTCGTGTAAAAAATTCAACAGACCTGTTGTGTATCCTTGTATTCCCATAGTCTTTTGGGCAAATATAATTGTCCACATGAGCCTTGTTATCGTATAAAATTTTAAATTTTATGGAAAACATTGAAACTGTTGTAGTTTAGATGCTGACTTAAATTAGAACTTGTTAATATACTAAATAAATTAAATTCTCACATATCGTCTATAATAACTCTTTAAGACCTTTTTAAGATTATTAATTGCGTAAAAGTATACCCAAAGTTTTGAGCCAGTGATGAAGCATAAAGACTTTCAAAATAAAATTGTAATGTAAATACTGAAACTCTTCTATTTCGCAAATTTTAACTTGGAAAAAGTATTTCTAGCTATTTTGGAATTGTGTGTTGTATAAATTGTGATGCTAAAAACGATACTTCTTTTATTTTTTTGTGTGTATTCTAAATAAAGTTAATCAAAATTTTATTTTTATATTTACTATTTATATTCATATTTCGTATATAAAGAGGGAATAATAATTTATTTATGATTTATTGTTTTTATATATAGCAATTTCGAGATGGCAGTGGCTGAACAGTATGTACGTATTCTTTTAGAGCTCCCTATTAAACCCTTTACAAATAGTAAAATACCAAAACTAATTTTCTACTTTTGACTTTCTATTACAACATAAGTAAATATCTGTGTCTACATCAAGAGGGAATTTGCTGCTACAGTTTCTTTTAAATTTGATAAAAGTGAATATAAGTGGGTGCTTACGTCATCATAACCTCAAAATGGCGATGTGTGCAGTCTGCAACAGATCAATAACTGCTAATCAGATAAAGATAACGTGCTGTGATTGTGAGAAAGACTTCCATGGGTCATTGCGTTAAAGTAATTAAAGCTGATATTGAGTATCAAACTGGTGCTGGAATTGTATGGAGATGCGATCCATGTAATGAGGCACGACGGCGCAGTATGTCATTTGAAGATGAGGCCAGTGATGGTAAGTTGACGCTTAATGATATCTTGAAAGCTATACAAGAACTTACAAGTGAGCATAAATCATCAGTTAAAGATTTCAACACTTCATATGAAGTATTAAATGATAAGCTAAACGATAATACCTTGTTACTTAAAGAGCAGACTACAAAAATTACAGAATACATGGAGAAGATTGATCAACTCTCAATATAAAATAAAATATTGAAAGATAGAATTCAAGTGTTAGAGGACAAGTTGGACGAGACTGACCAGTATTCTAGAAGAAATTGAGTTGAAATCCAGGGTGTGCCAGTTAAGGATAATGATGTGATGCAAGCAGTGAAGGATGTGGGTAGTGCCTTGGGATTTAATATTCAGGATACCATGATTGACGCCTGCCACACTCTAGGAAAAAAAAACCTAATTCCAAGGATCATCCTGGAATTATGGTCAAATTCGTGAGAAGAATGGATGCGGATACATTATTGGCAAAAAGAAGAGTTAAGAAGGACCTTTCTACAAGGCATCTGAACTTGCCAACGGACAGTCCCTGTTTTATCTGAACGAGTCATTAACCCCAATGAGAAGGAAGCTGCTAGCTATGGCAAGGGATGAGAAGAGAAAACAAGGCTACAAGTGGTTGTGGGTGCGGAGAGGAAACATTTTTCTAAGAAAATTCGATAATGGACCGGTAATATTAATAAAAAGCCTCTCTGACCTTGGCAAAGTTTAGGAAGATTATTGTTTCTTTTAATAAATTTGAAGGTATGTCCATACTTACAATGCTGTATTCTGTATTCTTGTATTTTTTCGTAGCCTATAAATTATTGAATATGAATATTAAACTACTAATTATGTATATTGTTATTTGTAGATTTTTTTTTGTATGATTTGTTATAAAAGTATTGAATTTATTAGTCAAAATAATGCTATAGCAGTTATGCATCAAAATATTAGAAGCATGAGGGCAAATTTGGATATATTTCTTTCTGAACTTTCTGTTTTAACATATTTTCCCAAAATAATAGTTCTTAACGAAATTTGGATAAATAATGATGAAGTACGTCTATATAAAATTCCTAATTATATTCTGTACCTTAAAACAAATGAATTTTGTAAAGCTGGAGGTGTTGCTATTTTTATACATTCAAGTATCAATTCAGTCAAAGAGCTAACAATAAACTTCAAAACATCCGATGTAATAATTCTTACGTGTACTGAATTGGACTGTGAAATGAGTTTAATGGCTATTTACCGAAGGCATCAGTACTCAAGTACTATGTTTATTGATGAACTAAGGGAACATTTGAGTAAACCCAGCATTAAAACATACAAATATTTTGTGATTGTTGGGGATATGAATTTGAATATCTTAGAGGATAATAATGTTATAGATGAATATAATATGATCTTATCTTATAATGGATTTTTAATCGTTTAGTCAACTTACCAAGCAGGGTGTGTGGTAATTCCAAGTATTGTATAGATCATATCTTAGTGAAGAATCACGATAAAAATAAGTTAGACATTATGGCAGAGGTTATAGAGAGTTATTTAACGGATCACTTTATGACAGCTGTAATGATAAAAGCAATAACAGCTGGGATGCCAGCTGATGCGTTCAAGGTCACAGTTGAGCGCCCGGCATATTATCGTGTCAACAATGAACAGTTGATGAGTAGACTCGACTCTCAAGACTGGAGTAGTGTTTATAATAATTCAAATGCCTCGCTCGCTTATGATAAGTTTTATGACCTTATAATTTCTATAGGAACACAATCATAGCAAAGTATTAACCATAAATTTCCTCGAATTGTAAAATTGAAACCATGGATAAATTCAAATTTATGCAAACGTATTAAACTAAAAAATTACCTACTAAAGGCTTATAAAAGCTAATCCTCACAACATTGATAAAATCAAGTATTTTAGAGAGTATAGAAATAAATTGCAAACTGACATTCGCAAGGTAAAAAATAGTTACTATGCTGAGAAGTTCAACAATTATTGTGGTGATCATAAAAAAACTTAGAGAACTATTAAGGAAATTACAGGACAGGAAAGGTGTAATGATTCTGCAATAGTATTACAAATAGAAGGAAGCACTGTCCATAATCCTGAACCGGTAGCAAATGAATTTAATAATTATTTTCTATCTATTGCAGGGGAACTAAGAGAAAAAGTGAAGGAGCCTAATCCTTTATTACACGTTAACTTAAAAAATTGTTTTAAGCGAAAGAGCATTGTTAGATCAATTTTTTTGAGACCTGTCACGGAAGTTGAATTAAGAACAGCTGTATATTCTCTTAAAACCGGTACCTCACCGGGACTTGATGGTATTACTTCCTCGTTTATTAAGCTAATATATTGTAAGATATCATATGTTTTGTTGTATATTATTAATTTAAGTTTAGAAAAAGGAGAATTTCCTGAAAAACGGAAAAGAAGCTGTTATTATACCTATATATATAAAAAGGGTTTCAAAGGACAAGTTGTTGTAACTATAGGCCAATATCATTGTTGTCTTCGTTTGCTAAGGTATTTTAAAAAATAGTTAATGATAAATTATTGCAATTTTTGGAAGAATCCAGTTTTTTTAGTAAAAATCAATTCTGCTTTCGGCAAGGGATGACTACAGAGACAGCGTTGCACGATTTTATGGATACAGTAACGAAAGGACTTAAGAACAATAAGAAAATTACTGGACTTTTTTTAGATATTACTAAAGCATTTGACACGGTTCACCATGATATACTCCTAGATAAATTATACGATGCCGGAATCAGAGGAGAATAACTGGTTTAAAAGTTATCTGTCTGGGCGGAAACAGTGTGTTAAAGTTAAAGATTCGAGAAGTAAATGTGGGGATGTAAAATTTGGAGTACCTCAAGGGTCGGTGTTGGGAGCAACATTATTTTTAATTTATATAAATGTTCTTTGTGATGGGAGTTTTAATGGAAAAGTAACCTCTTTTGCTGAAGATACAGCACTATGTTATGTTGAAGATGCATGGAAAGATATAAGGGACAAGATTGATTTTGATTTGCAAGCACTTAGATGGTGGTTTTCTAAAAATAACATGGTGTTAAGTCCGGAGAAGACAAAATTTATAAATTTTAGTCTCAGAGGAAATTTTAACTTTGAAAATAGCATAATTTACAAATTTTTGGACTGTATAAATAACAATAGTTGCATGTAACGCAGAGTGTGGACTGGTTAAAGAGTGAGAAATCTTTGAAATATTTAGGAGTTTGGGTGGACAAACAATTGAACTGGAAGATTCATCTAGCATACTTAAAGAATAAACTGAATAATGTAATTAGAATCTTTTATTTTCTGAAGAATATTTGTGATGGAAAAAACTCTTGAGAATGGTATACTTTTCCTTAGTCCATAGTAGGATAGATTATGCGATTTCGTGTTGGGGAGGGACGTACATATCAAATCTCAAACCTGTAATTGCAATGCAAAACATTTCATACGAATAATATTGAAAAAGAGAGTAACAGAATCATCTTTTCCTTTGTTTTTGGAATTGAGGATTCTACCTCTCATATATATGTATGTGTATAAGGTACTAAAATTATTTTATATAAGAAGCAAAAATAGTAAAGAAAGTAATGAATATAAATTGAGATTAAGGAATGCTGACAGTTATACCACACCAATGCCAACAAACACCTTCTTTTTAAAAAATTATTCATTTTTAGCACCAAAATTGTTTAATGTATTACCTTGTGAAATTAGTAGTCTGTCGCTTATACCTTTCTTTAAATGTATTAAGGAGTGGGTATTTTCATTACAGAATGTTGAATGTATATTAAATGTAAATTAAATGTTTTTAAATGTATTCTATGTACGGTTTTGATGTCCAGTTTTATTTTACAAAAACTAGTGAGAGGGATATGTACTGTTAATGGCCATGGTTTATAATAATAAACACTAATGCTGAAATAATAGTATTTTGTCTTTGTATTATGAGTTATGTATGAAATGTTGTATTGTTGGTTGATAGGGAAATGTATGTGTGGGTGTAGGAAATTGTACAATGGATAGTATTTGTTTAAAATAGATGTAGACATAATGAGGATTATAATTTATAGTTTATTTTATATAATTAGTGTATGTGTGATTTATCTGTTTTGTCTTGCAAGTATGAATCTGAATGAATTTTGTTGGAAAGAGGGTTTTTAGGATTATGTTAAAATATTTGAAGATGTATAATTGTTGTTCTATCACTGCCAGCTCTTTTATTTTTATGAATTATGTAAATGCCTCAAAACAGACTCTGCCTTGGAGGCCAATACTTTATTTCTCGGTGTATGTATGTATGTATGAGTGGCATGAATGTTAATGTGTCAAGGTCAGCCAGTACTTATATACTATGTAATCGCGTGCTATGCACAAGATTATTTTGCTATGTATGTGGTTTGCATTTATATTTGTTGTATATTTGTATTGAATATGTTAAAATGTGTGCATATTTATGAGAAATAAAGTTTATTCTATATTCTAAATTCCATTAATTCAGGCAAAACCATTCATAGCGTTTAGTGTGATTGGTTATACAGTTCGCGTATTGGGTGGCGTAACGTATGGTTTTCGCAAGCGTTATGGTTGTATCATACTTAATGAATGCTTTCACGAGTATTGTACACAAATAATATAACAAATTATGCAACTCAATTCTTGTATTTTTGTCATATTTACGATTTTACACCAATTTTTACAACCTTTATTTCTATGTGTAGAATTGTTCGATCTAAAGCTGTATAGGCGAGATATGTATTTTTATTGCAGATGTGTCTCTACGGATATGTTTTAATTTTCTTAAGAACATATAATAATAGTTTCATTCTTCGTATGTATGAACTTATTTTTAACATACATTTAATAATGGTAATAGTAGCCTAGTGACATGCGGATTGATATTTTTTTAAGTGTTATAAAACTAATTATTGACATGTATGCAGTAAGTGATTTCAGATCCTTAAGTACATTTTCTTTTACATGTACTATACTATATAATTTTGTGTGGTGAAGTACTATATCGACACCACATCGCTTTATATAGTAACCACGTGTTCTAGTAGTGTTTAAGAATAATACTGGATCCAAAAGAGACGTGTATCCGTTCCTAAAGTCTAAAAAATTAACTTCAAGCGAAGGCACGAAATAACCATAACAGACTCATGAAGTAGCAAGACGTGTAAATAGGGGTTTAATCGTTTACCCTTGATAATAAAAAGGAAATTAAATTTACTAAGCGCGATTCTTCAATATATGCTACATTTTAGATTTTATTTGTGATTTTTTTTTGTGTTTTGAGATTCAGCCTTTCAAAGGTATTTCAACATTCAAGGTCTGATAGTAAAAAAAGTCAGATTGTAAAACCTAAAGTCCTTTTTGGAATAAATAAAGGAACGCAGCAAATTGGAATCAAAACAATTTTATTTTAAGCTTGTGGTTGTAAAAAATTGTAACTCTCTGCTTACTTGTGTGAAATGGATATTTATATTTTTCAGTGATAAGTTTTAAAAAGTTGTTATGTCATCATGCTTGAAACAATATTCAACATACATGCAATACACAGAGAGTTTGCAGAGTTGTAGGGAAATACATAACATTCTCACTCACAGCTAAGTGTACCCTAGTGAGCCATAGAAATGTTTTGCTAGTCTCTTGATATTTTTTATCAGAGCATTAATCGTAACTTCTGTCTAGAGATAGATACATTTTATAGGTAACTATTGTCAATTTTATTAGTTTTTTATGTAGTCACTTTTTAGATAGCTTTCTAGCAAGTTTGGAAAAGAATGTCTAACCATAAGGATAAGTCACTATTTTAAACACATATCAAAGAACACAGTATGGAGCAGATATTTAACAAGTAGATTTTTAAGTTGCCCGAAAGGGAAACCTACTTCCAAACTTTTATAATTTTACTCAGCATGTGTATATTTCTACGTTTATTTTTCTTAATTTCATATATATCTTAAAAATTATAAAATATCTTTTTACCCTAATAAGTATGATATAAAATATCGATTTAAATATATGTTGTTAGCATGAATAAAACCAATCCTAATATATTTTTAAGAAACTTTTAATGGAGTCCGTTATCTAAGCGCACGAACTGCGGGTTAATCAATCACCTAACGCAGTGCGGACAACATATAGAAATAAAATAAGCCCTTCGAGTAACTGATTTCTCTTTCGATAAGCGAATAACTTACTTTATTTTAAATTTACAGACAAAAAGATACCTTTCTTACAGTTACAGTTTGCTACTATTAACATGCAAACTCTCTCTGTGTGCATATCACCACTATGACAAATACGTTGCTAAACTTAACCTCCTTTTGTACTTAACTATGCTTATTTAACAATGGTAAATGTTAGTTTGATTATGTTACTAATTAAACTTAGTGAACGGTAAACAGAAATTTTTTTTGGTTGTCATTCTTTCACATGATTTTATTTCACTCATATTTGTATACAAAAGCTAAGATTGGAAAATTACAGCGTCTAGAAATAGTATTCCTTGGCCATATATTCTACGTAAAAAATGTGTCAATAACATTGAACAGTTGAAGGAATTATTGGAATGCCAATAACTGGCAAGGTCGTGTGGTGCAGTGCCAAGCTGAGGCTAACTGTTTTGAATATTCTAAACAGTGAATTAAGATCACAGTCTTTATAACTGATATAATAATTTTAAAACACAATTAAATAATCAAAAAATACTTATTTATCTTTTACATCGCATATTATTTTTAAAATATATTGTAGATTGATGTAATACAACTTTTTACATTACATTTAGTTTATGAATATGAAAATTATATTTATTATTAGAAAAACAATAGTTAAGTTTCTTGTCTGATACGTTAAGATTTATTTTTATTCAGCACAATAAATTGGCTGTTTTAAGAGATTATTTGTCTTCCTGTTTTCTTGCAGTTCAAAAATCCATTTGAGTTTGAGTATGTAATATATTATGTTTACTTATGGGTACCTATCACACACGTTGAACAATAATAGATTAGTAAATATTTTATTTACTGTATATATATATATTATATAAGAATAATAATACTGCCAGTATTCCAAGGACTCCATGCTAAAGTCAGCAAGGGCTCTATGCAACTCAGTATGGAGATAAATACAGTCTTACGATGATAAAAAAATTAGGTTGAAAACCTTGAAACTCTTATGTGTTTTTCTTCACGTTGAAGTGTAAATTATTTCATTTAAAAACTCTTATTTGTATATAGAGTTTATTCATTATTTTCTCATATAATCAGCTTTTCTTATTTATCAATTCAACTACAAAAAAATATTTTTCTTATTTTATACACAATTCATGGCAAAGGTTATTTTTTCTTTCTGTTCCTTTAGATTATCCTTTATTATCTGCCAAATCCTCGTGTAAAATTGGAGAAGATTTTATATCTTTCTTTCCTTAAATTATTATGCTGTTTTAATTGTGTAAATATTATTATATTATCATGCTGTAATTAAAATAATTCGAGCATAATATGATAATAAATGAGTTTAAATAAAATTATTAAGTTTAAAATTAAAAATTAAAAGTATTGAACGATAGTACTGCATTGCAGGTTTAACTATACTATTTTATATGAGAATATATACTAGAAAAAAGTATCTACTTGTATGTAAATGTTATAGGAAAATACTACTTTTGAGATACGCAAAGGGCTGAACCATTGTTTACAGTAAAAACGTACAACATAAAAAAATTACCATGTCTAATATTATAATCAATCATGTATATTACTGGAATCTTATGACACGCTTAATGTGCTCATATATAAAAAAAATATTTGTTACATTTTTGGGTTTAAATTCAATTTTTAAATAATTTGTGTGAAATATTCGAATATGTAATGTTTTTGAAAAATACATAAATAAACCTAAATGTATAAAAGAAAATACACACCTATACCCTTTTGGATTGATGTGAGTATATGTAATAGTTTATTTATAAAAATACTGATATGTGTTGGTTTTATATATTGAAAACTGTTAATACCATTCCTATATATATATGAACATATTTGTGATTTACAATAGCATACAGGTATAATATAAAACTTTTACCACTAATCGAGATCTAAGGGCTAATTTCTGAAATTTTTGAGGAGGTTATTTAGTTTTTCAAACTGTTGGTTTGATTTACCATATACATATTTTTTATACTAAACTAAATAGTAGGCATGATTCACAACATTTAATCCATAGTTTGAGATATAGTTTGTTGTAAAAAAACGAATGTTCATGTTTTTATAACTGATACCAAAAAAATTAACAATTAGAAGATACTCCTTAATCTTTTTTCGCTTGATATACGTGTATGTATTATTTTATTTGTGGATACGAAACTATATCATTATGTAAAATAAGATGCTTGACATTGTTTTTAATATTAGTCAGTTTTAACACCATTACCTTTAATATGAGCATATTCTTATTTGTAATTTTCCACTATATAGTAAATATAGTACCAAACTATACACTTTCACAAATAACCGAGATCTAAGGGCTAATTACAGGAAGGTTTGAGGTGGTGAATGCGGTGAAGTTCCCAGATGTGAACCTTCATTACATAGCTTGGCACTCTGCTCACAGTTTGTTACGATAAATCACCTCAAGTCATCGGAATGCTGCCTATATTTATATATATACTATTAGTTTTGAGCATTTGATATTCCAATAGTTGTCGCAAATTGGAACAAACAGCTGGGAATCAAAAATTAATAAAATAGACAAGGTTACGATAGCCCGTTTGATCTGTTTTCCCGCCAGTTTCGTTATAAACCAAACCCATTTGAAGTCTGATTCACACAAGAGAAATTTCAAACTAGTTAATCTAAGGAATTGAACTTTGGTGTCTAAATTTTCCCCTACATAAGTAGTGGAAATGGCTAAAATCAGTTAAAAGGGAGATTTAATTTCTTCGAAGTGACTTCGCTCATGCATATGAGCGAGGTGAAATAAAAATTAAGCAACTCAACGGGTTCATTTTAATAATATTGTCCGTTGATGGAGTGCTATGTCCCCATAATATTACGGTTGGTTTTACATTTGGAGAAATCAATAATGCCCTATTATTCTCTTATATCTTTCTTCATAATCTCTAGAATTTCTCTTATATAATAAATACTATACATAAGTGTGGGTTTATTACCAAAATTTTATTTGTTTAAAGAATCTAAAATAGTCTGCATACATTGTTCTTCCTAAAATTTTACTATTGTCCTAAAACATCATGATTAGCTTAAACCGTCAAAACATACTTAATCTGCAATTTTTCTTGGATCTGTCAATTCTATTAGGCTTAGCAAGGCAGCAATAATTTATATCAATATATGCAACTCAACATTTTCCAGCTGCCGATGTATTGTGTGTAGCTCACGCCGATCTGTAAATGAATCGAGCGTGGTTACTGAGCAAGTCAGAAAGGATCTAAAAATGTTCCTGCTCTTGGTAGGGCAAAATACAACGTGCTATTTACCACTAAGACCAAATAGAGTTCCAATTGTGGTACATCAGTAAACGAACATTCAAAATAAATTGGGTATCCGCGTTGGTCGGTATATTTATTTTACTACGAAGAGTGCCTGTTACATTGGTTGAACTCCATTAAGATTACAGATTTTTGCAAGCCTACACATGAAGGGGTATCGCCTCCTATTTCCGTTTTATAGATAGAGGTTTTATAGAACTAGCCTCCTCTTCTTCGGAATACTAGAACTATTAGGACATTAAAGTCATTTAAGTCTATTACAGACATAAATTCTATCAACTATTTGTTGTATTACGGGACATGAAACCTTAGAAAATATATAATAAAAACAAATAAATCTAAATATATAAAACTGTTTGTTTATTTGGACAAATATATATATATATATATATATATATATATATATATATAATATATATATATATATATATATATATATATATATATATATATACAGGGTGTCCAAAAAGTCCCGGGTCGGTTAAATATTTTTCAAAATATTTAAAATAGAGCTACAAAACCTTACACAAAGTTACTGGACATAAAAATCTATTTTATCACATATTCAGTGATCCGCTACTTCTTCAGGGGGCGGCCCGCCAGGAGTCAGAAGAAAATCTTAAATGTAAGCATAGTTTGATATACTTAACTAACTTAACTAACCCAAAACTGTTTACAATTAATTGTTGTTGTAGAATAATAATTTTTGTTATTTCTGAGAGGATCGGAGTTTTGGGTTAGTTAAGTTAAAATCAAAAAGCCCATCAGTTTATTTTATACATTCACCTAATTTGCAAACTCAAGCCATCTTTGAACGGCTGTCATTTTTGACTCGGTAATCCGTTTGAGATCGGTTTGGGGCTCTGTACTCGAATAATAAAGACCTTTTATTTGATATGCATATCAACCTATGCTTACATTTAAGATTTTCTTCTGACTCCTAGCGGGCCGCCCCCTGAGGAAGTAGTGGATCACTGAATATGTGATAAAATAGATTTTTATGTCCAGTAACTTTTGTGTAAGGTTTTGGTAGCTCCATTTTAAATAGTTTTGAAAAATATTTAACCGACCCGGGACTTTTTGGACCCAAACTTTAGCCATCTTTGAACGGCTGCCATTTTTGACTCGGTTATCCGTTTGAGGTCGGGTTTGCGGCTCTGTACTCTACTAATAAAGAACTTTTATTTGATATGCATATCACCCTATGGTTACATTTAAGATGTTCTTCTGACTCCTGGCGGCCGTCCCTCTGTAGAAGTAGCGGATCACTGAATATGTGATAAAATAGATTTTTATATCCAGTAACTTTGTGTAAGGTTTTGTAGCTCTATTTAAAATATTTTGAAAAATATTTAACTGACCCGGGACTTTTTGGACACCCTGTATATATTTATATTTATATTGTACGCTGAAAATAAATGCGCAGAGGCTTCTTTATACAGTAAAAGAAAAAGACTTCATGTAATCCTTTAATGTTTCAAACATTTTCTCAAAGAGGATAAAAAATTGGTATACAAGAAAAAGACTTTTAATAAAAAAAAAAAATGGGTGGGATTATACGTTTTCATTCCAATCATCTTGATTTTTATCTATATTGCATGGCTAGGTTTTGTCGTGGATGTAGATTATAGAAAGCGATTTCATATTCTACCCATGTTATTTTTACTTTACTTCTATATTTTTTAAACAATAAAATTTAAAAGGGATCATTGAGTTCTGCACTGAATGGACGAAACACATTAAACAAAGACAAAAAAAATTAAGTTTCTTTACTAACTTGTAACCAGAACTGTACTAGTATGGTATTTTAAAATGTATTCTACAGTCTATAATATTAAAGACAATTAAGAATTTTAATCTATTATTAAATACTTAAAGAAGCATTACGCATAAAAAACCATATTATTTGCGTTTGTGTGGAAAATTAACAAAGATGTTAAAGAAAACCAACTTCGTGTAAGAACATTTTGTTTCGTTACATGTCAAATAAAATTATGAATTTTACTCAACTGCACGATAACTTCAACTCGATATTTATATGTTTCTTTAAAAGTACTCGTATTGTGCAAAATTTCAAGAATTTCGTAGTATACGTTAATATATTTCACATGTTATTGTGAAATGGTTTATACTCAGCTCACTTACAAATCTATTTAATTTATGAGTTACACGTTGATATTATGGTTACCTAAATGACTAATGTTAAAAATGTTCACTACCAAAAACCTACTTCAAATTATTAATAGAATAAATATTCATGATAATAAAACCAGCTTGTTGTGTCATGTATATTGCTCTAATTCTTTCAGAAATATCGTGTGAATCCATAGAAAAATAAATTTCCATAAACTTGAGTGTTAGCTTCCTAACTGTTAACTAATTCAATTCAACAAAAACTTGCTTGAAAAAAAAAACATAAGGTATCAGACATCATTGTTAATTTGGAATTAATTGAGAATACTGGAAATATAAAACCAGTCTGCTCCTTGAATCTTTGTAAGGGAAAGCTAAATCACCTCTCACTTCACAATGTGTCATCCAAGCATTTTTTGAGAAACTGAGTATCACACAAAAGTAAAACATGTACATTTAATTTACTAATTTATGTAAGGCTGTAATGTATTTCACATTCAAAAGACCGCTTTCACAGCTTAGCGCCACAAATTAGAGACCAGAAAGCATTTCTTGTAGCATAAAAGTAACCGACGGTCCGCCCACTCATCATTTCACACAGGCTAATAGCTCTCCCACCTAGCCTTACTTACTTATCCCCAGCGTAAGAATTAGTTTATCGAATTTAACACTAATGTACAAAGCAACATAATAGAAATTATATTAAATTCAACTTTTGTATGTTTACGTATTATCCAAAATTATATATTTTAGTAAATATATTCAACCCACCGATTGGTTTCTAAATATTATGTAAAAAATGTAAATGGAACGTTGAATCAAAATCTAACAAAAGGTTTTTCAGAAGTATTCTTCCCTAACTTTTTCCAACTGAAACCATAATAAAGCACTATTTAACAAAATGTATTCTTCCAGTCTATTCTACCATTGAACTTAACGAATGCTGCAAATACACTGGGGTGCAAGTACATGTGAGAAAGTTACTTTACGGTGTAAAATGTTACTTGCCAAGCGTATTAGCTGTGCAAAATTTATGCTGTATGTGTTATGAAAAAAGCACATTGTGTATGTAACTAACCTGTCTATCCTAACTTCTGACTGCAAATTAGCAATTCTTTTACTATTTAAACCCAAAATTATTAGACTTTATCAACATTTATATCAGAGTTTTTGCACTGATGGACAGAGGATCCGACGGAGTGAGAGGCAGACAACGACACTGTGTTAAGAAAAACTTTTGGGCCCTTAGTAAAAGAGTTTTAAATTTAAATTATCTTAATAGCTCAGATTTTGCATACTTTCTGCTATACACATTCGCACACGCAACTCACAAAATAAGGAAAGATACACAAAAATACAAACTAGTATAGAGGAATATGTTGGTAAAATATCATTCAATTTTAATTACATAGGGAATTAAAAAAGATTTTCAGGGCAATCAAAAATATACTTTAAGTATACAAAAGAATCCATTTTTTATAAAAGGAGTGGAACAAACTTCACTCCTTGTAAGTTTAATGAAGCTTAAGATAACACTTCTTAGACGGAGGAAAGTAGACTATAAAATTGTAATATTTAGTTTAGTGGATAAAGTTTGTTCTTCTCTTAAAATAAGTTAAACTAACTCATTCAACTGTGTTTTCATATTGAGGAAACATTGTATGAACATTATATGACATATTCTGTAGTGATATTTCTTGAGGAAGGTTTAGTGTGTAGACTATTTCTCCATTAGAATCTGTTTGAATTGTTTTGCATTAATAATACAAAGTATTTTCATTTTATTACCTTAACATATTTATAACTATATTAATATGAAACTATAGAGTCAATGGGGATAACAAAACCATTGGTTATCTTAAATGAATTCTTTTTAATATTTAAATAATTAAATTTTTGTTTAATGTTTAAACATAATAATTTAATGATGTATGTTTCCCAATTTGATGTCTTATAATGTAATTATTATTATTAACAATTTGTACCCTAGGCCCTTTATACATGTTTTCGGCTTGGCTCCGTGAGGGTTTTATGATGTTTTTAAAATCATCTGTGTTATTACAGTTATTATGTTATAAACTCCTACTATATATCATTTTAAAGGTAGAGATACATACCTTTTTCAAATGTATAAAAATATAAAGTTTATTTTCAAAATAAAATTGTTACATAATTTTTAATGTTAAGTAAAAATTACAAAAAAAGTTTTTGCTACATAGCTTGTTAGTTAGTTTCAAGTAGTTGGCCTTAGTATGGTAATTTTTAAAGCACAATGGTACACAAAGGGGCACTGTACACTGTACAGTTTGGGCACCACCCGGATGTTTTCTTCCTTCCAGCTTTGCCAGTTACTTCCCTGTTTTTTCCGAGCATACTTTGCATACTCGTGTAGGGTGGTCCTTTTACTCTGTAGGTGGTATCTTGTCCTGGAATTGTCTAGTTGTAAAACCCAAAAGTTGCGAAGTAATAGTAATGTAGTACAACAGAAAATATTTGCTTTATATAAATATTTTTATATACATACAAATATGTAATACATAAAAAAATATTAGGCTTACCGGTCAGTCGATTAGAAAGCAAACTTGAAGAAGCGCCATCACCAGCTCCAGCAAGCATCACTCCTTTTTCACCCATTTACCAACAGCTTTGATAAAACTATAAAGGTGGCATTTCTTCCTCAGATGTGGCCTCGATTTACGGTAAAGCACAAAAGCATTGGCAATTGCTGTCATGAACAGGAGAAAGAATAATATTTCCACCACTTCAATAGCTTTCTCTTGAATGGGTAATAAGAAATAATTTTTTTCTGATCGGTCTACATCAGTTTTTTATTTTTGTTATAATCAATTATAAACATCAGGTTTTTGATTTTTGTAATCAAGCCTACCTTAGAGTGGACTACAGCATCAGAATACGTCATTTTATGCACATAAGAAAGAGCCAACACAGCTCTTTTGTCCTTCCATTTTAGGCACAACAGGTGATATCTTCTTGTAAAATCTGTTTCACTTGTCTTCAATTTCTTGCTAACAACGGTTTGTGTGGCAGTTCTTTTCTGTTCCGCATGCATGTTCCTAAAGCCCTTAGTGTTGTTCGCCCATAAAAGTCAAATACGGCAGGTGATCTGTAAAAACGGTCCGTAAACACAGTGTGGCCTTTACCCAAATATTCTCCAAGTATTCTTTGAAAGAGACTGATTATAGAACAATCTTCAGTCTTTCTAGTGTACACCTTCATTTTAAAAACATAGCCAGTCAGTGAATCACAGACAATGTATAGTTTGATCCCATATTTTGTCTGATTTGTTCTTCTTGTAAACTCTGAAGCGTACTCTTCCTCGAAAACCACATGTTCCTTCATTCACAAGCAGGTGGTTGATATAAGGTCTCAACTTATGAATAGGGTCGTGGCCATGTTTCTTGTAAGTTCCAGCGATGCTGTTATCGCTAAGATTGCCTAAAAGCGGTCACGAGCCATAAGTTAATGTGCATAAGAACTTCCAAAGAATTTATCGGTAGACCAATAATCTGCCAATCTGCATTTTTAACTAATCACATATGCAGAATTAACGAGAAAAACAAATATACTTCGTGAAGTTTGACTGTTGTCCAATGTCCCCAAATACTATTTTTTTTAGTTAGTCAGATTTTCTTAGTTTGTCAGTAATTGCAGTAATTGACTTGGCATACTTGTTCTGTTTTGAATGATTTTGTGAATCATGAAAGAATAAAGAAAAACTTTGTTTGGAGATGAATTTCACTAATAGTAGCTTTTATGCCACTGATTCCATCAAACACAGACAAGGGAGGTTGGATATCTGATTCTGACCAACCTAACTCGTTATCTATAGATTTCTATGATATCATTCGTTTAGGATTTTTCCTAATATAACCATCTGAGTGAGACCTACCGGTGCTAGTGGAAGGCTGAGTGCCTAGATGTAGGCCTATGTCAATATCAGGATTGGTCTTCTTCTTCAGATTCAATAGTTGTAGTATCTTCTAAATAATCAAGAGCAATTTCCAACATCATCCAACTTACCCTTAGAGTCTGAATCAAATACAGGATCTCACACATTTTCGTTTAGATCGTTCATAAAATAAATATTTTGTCCCAGGTCTGTATCAAAATCATCGTCACTTTCCAACTCGGAATCAAACAAAAAATTGCGGATTGCAACACTATTGATTTCATCACCCATATTATTTAAACTCGAAAATAATAAGTAAATAATATAAAAGAAAATCAATGGAAAGTCGAGAATAAAGAACAAAGCGAGTGTAAATACAAAACAAAACACACGGATAACTTCACATTGTTTGCATTTGCCTTTACTTCATTCAGTAAGAAACTAAAGTTCTGATTATTTACAACAGTTAAATTCACATTTAGAATATATTACAATAACTTTGCTTCAATATTTGTCGGGGAGATTTGGAGAAAACTTAGTAAGACATCACTAAGACTCACAAACAAAACACAACGTTGAAATACTACAAAGCAAACTGACCAGTACCGACGATCAGCCGCGGCGCCTACAATCAGCTGTCTAGACTCGCTTGTAGTACGACGAAAAATATACGTATTACATTACTAAAACGTTACCCAGGGATCTCAAAACCAACAAAATACGAACTTAGACAACCAATGCACATAATCAAAATGTATGAATCCAAAAATAGGCTGACTGAATAAATAATACAATAATTAAATAACACGATCCGAGCTATACTCGGGCGCCGGTAGCAGGCGCTGCCGACGCGGCCCGACCTATACTCGGGCTCCGGGTACGAAGTGTAACAAATAATATAACTAAGATGTGGGATATAGACGTATTGCTGCTAGTCCCCATACAATTAGTTACTGTTTACACGCAGTTCATATTTACGACCAACTAGAACACATAGCTGCTCTGTTGATTTTGTTATAAAATTTGTTTATAGTGAAGGTATATTTTTTTATAAATCATTAAAGTGTTCCATGTAGCAATAACTGGAATTGATAATGTACATGCTATAATTTTAATAGTATAATTTAAACTGTAGACCTGTTCTAAAGGTATATCGTAAAATTTATATCGAGATATATGACTTTGAAACCGTAATTTCATACTTATAAAAAATAGCTATATCAATTAAAAAAAGATAGTTATTGTCATAGATCAAGTTATGTTATAAGTTTAAATTAGATTTATTTTGAGAAGTAACAGTTTTTATAGATTGCACACAATATTATTTTAATCTAAGTGATAAGACTACCACTGTCGTGTATAAGGACTACATTGAAAATTGCTGATTTACTGCTTGATATAGGGTGTATAAGTATTTTTATTATGAATGAAATATAATACTTATACAGTTTGTAAATTGAACTCTTAGTATGCAATACTGTAGTTAATCAGTTATGAAAGATTCATTCATACTTTAGTGAATTTAAATGACTCCTTCTCTTTCCAAATTGTAGTAAACATATCAAAAGTAATTTTTTAAATAATTAAGTTGTGTTATACGTTTAGATGAGTATTATAAATTATTCTAAGGAAATGTAATACCTATAATATAACTTAATGCATATATCTTAGCAACAGGAATATAATTAATGTTTTAAAATGTAATTTCAGAAGAGAGTAAACGTGATACCTTTTTGATTTGTCACCTCAGACAAAGAACACGGAGAACAAAGAGTGTAACATCGAATGAAGCCAGGCTTAGAATTATGACATCATAATTTGCACTTACTTTCACCAACGAAAGTAACTTAGCCCTTCGTTAACCTCACGACTTGTAATGTGACCTTCTACCTTGAAAGATACAAAAACTTCTTGTTGTACAGATCAATTTTCATTCAGAGTTACTAAAGATAATATTATGCTACCAGGGAAACTATATTTATAAAATAAAATAAATAAAGATACATTAACGCTCTTTATCGGAAGATCAAAATACGATGTAAGTTCAGAAAAAAGAAGTATTTTGGAGCACCGTGTCCAGGTTCCATACTGAATACATACAACATTGTCATTCCAGGGACATTAATTAATTAAACAAATAATTAATAAATTTTGTTGAAATTTGACCATGAAATTTCATACTAATGCGTTCAAATGAGGTAGTCTGTAAAATTCCTGTAACTCTGACATACAATACATACAAAGCTGGTTTTGGGAAATATATATTTTAGAAATATCTTTAGTGTTTGCGATTTCTCGGATAATTTGTTCATTTCTTTTTCAATTTAAGATAAAAAAGTAATACACAAATTAGTAAAAACGCTTAATTTAGCGTCTATGTTTGTTTTGTTTAAGATACTATTTATTGTATTTATAAAAATCATTAAAAGTTAAAATATAAATTTGTAATGACTTCTTATGGAGTACAGAAGAAAGTGTAAAACCATAAGATAGCTAAAATATCTCCCGTCCCTGGAGTGATATGTTTTGTTAACGCTCAGATAATGATTGGGTATTACTATAAATGATTAAATGAAAAATAACAGTTATTTTAATGATCTCATGTACTAGTATATAAGTTTATGTGGATTATAATTAATAATAGTACAATAATTTTGAAGATTATTTTCCAGGATACACAAGTGAGTCAAAATGTCTTGTTAGCGTTTCATAATTGAGAAAACCCCACCATTCAAGAGAAGCATGGGCGGTGACAAATAGTGGGTGTTATCAAATTAAGACCGTTTCGAGATTAGTAAGTTGACGTCTAGTTAGCTAAACATCATTTTAAGTATCAGGATTGGTGCTGGTGTTGAAACAAAGGAGTATCCCTGTCGGTTTTGAATGGCTTAACACTATGGAGGCTCGAAGATGTAACAAATGAACAAAGACAATTTTTGTAATAAAATTTAACACTAACGGCTTATTATGGCTCCATCTACACAGCTCGAAGCATAGTGATGGGGGCACGTGATAGTTGCGACTAGTTAAAACTTTGATAAAAAAGGGTCTCTTTACTTTTTTATAAGGTAAACCGACCAAATATCGGATACCTGCATAATATCGGATACCACTGTATCTCAGCTGACAGGTGCTGCTCCAAGTGAAAAACAGCTTAAGGGTGCCCCCCTACCCCCGCCCACTAATCTCATGTGAGTTTGAGACGTCTGCCATGATTTTTGTCGGTGCTGTTAATTTTTTTGTGAGTTTTCAAGTTTTGAAATATTTTTAGTGGTTACTTGGTGACACATCTGAAACTATAAACAAAGGTATGTTTTGACTTCTACTACATGTAACATAACTTGTCGAATAGTGTGCTTTAATTATCTGTCGTCAAATATTGCGTAGCGATTATACTTTTGAGGTTATGTCTTTGTTTGCCATGAGTTTGCCTTCGTCCTAATATCGGATATCCGATATGAGGCATGTATTACACTGTGATGATATGTATGTTTTAGATGCCGCCAAGAAAGAAGTGGAAGAAAGAAGACATGCTTAAGGCTGTGAATGCTGTCAAAATCAAAGATATGGGGTATCTAAAGGCTTCGAAAATGTTCCTCGATGTACGCTAGAAAATTATGTTAACCACCCAACAGAAACTATTGAAGATTTAGTGTCAGTTCCTCTTGGTAAAAGGCCAGTTTTGGGTACATTGGAAGCAGAGGTAGTTTCTTACTGTAAAACTATGGACCAACGGTTTTACGGCCTTAGACGAAGAGATATCAGAATTCTGGCCTATCAACTTGCAATAAAAAATAAGTTGCCTAACAATTTTACACAGTCTAAAGGAATGGCAGGAGAGAAATGGTTGAAAGGCTTTCTAGGGCGCAACCCTAGTCTCGCTGTCCGCACACCCCGTGCAGTAACTTTGTCATAAGTAAAAAAACTTTACAAATGATAAAGAATAAAAAAGGATTTTTTGACATTTTGCATCCAGAACTGTTGAAGTTTGCACCACAAAAAATTTACAATGTTGACGAAACAAGAATTACAGTTATTTAAGGTACTAGATCAAAAGTCATAAGCTTAAAAGGAAAAAAGGAAGTCGGAACACAATAAATAAATGTGTTTTTTTCAGAGTTTAAACTAATGTCTTTTTTCCTATATTAAAACTCTATCCGATATTAGGAATCCCCCTATCCGATATTAGGACGGTTTTTTTTTTCAATCTCAAAAAGTGCATTATTTTATTGAAAGAAGATTTTTTTTGTAAGTATGTAGTTTTTCATATTTTAAATGTTCAAACCTTGTATCCAGGTAGTTTTATGAAGTTTTGACCAGTTTTTTTGGTAGTGTTCTAAGGATATTTAGGTAGTAAAAAATAAGCCTAACAAAAAGTATCCGATATTTGGTCGGTTTACCTTATTATTCCCATTTTTAACACCTACAATTTTAGTTTAATGTATCAGGTTCGATACCTAGTGCGTGTTACTACTTGATTTGGCTGAGCTTTATTATATTGGTTAAACTCTATGGTTAACATAATGACAACGATGAATTTCAAGACAAAGAATGATTTGTAATCAAATTTATTACAATAACATATTTTAACCATAACAATGCAATTATTCGAGTACATAAACAACATATTAAATCACAATTGATTAAATTTTTATGTTGAATTTACCGTAGAAAAAAAATGAAAATTTTATATCAATTTCACGATACTTAAATTATGAAATTTTTAATAAGATATATTTTTAAAGTTATAAAACAAAAAAAAATATTTTTCATTACTACAGTGTTGGAGATGTTTGCGAAAACTGTTAAAACCCACAAAAAAATTCTAACCCCAAGGATTGGCAAATATTATACATATTCAAAAATATTTTTGACTAAGATAAAGATGTTCGATCGGGTGCAGCCAAATCTTACTCAGTGCCATTCCCAAATTACGGTTTTGCTTGCACAGAAATTAAGCTTCACGCAAAATTTGATGTCAATAGGTTAATTTTATTTTGGTGATGTCGTGAGGCACTGTAGTAATAGGCTTTGCTAACACACGTAACAAGAAAAAATGTTGTTTATTAATAAATACATATTAAACAATTTTAAACGTTGTGTGTTCAATCTAAAATACTTAAAATATGGTTGATAACAAACAAAGAAGTTTATGTAGTTGTGTAATTATAATAGACAAATAATGTTCATATAGTTTTTGAAGATATTTCCTCCTGTAACCACTATAACAAACTTTCCGTTAACAAAGCTTGAGAGTAAGAGGGAATCTCTAGAACCCGGGAGGGCTTTGTTATTACCGCGATGGAAACCGTTTCTCTTTCTGTACACCAACTTCGTATAAAATTTACTTGTTACTCAAAGTTTTCATCTTAGACTGTACTTTCGAGGGGTTATATGGTTGAAAATAAACAAACCTATTATTTGATTTAAGGAAGTTTACATATTATAAGGGCAGAACTGAATAAAAATAGAGTATACGAGTACGTTGGTAATGTAAAACAGAAAACATTAGATTTGAAATTAAGTTGTACATTTTATTACTAAAATAAAAAAAGTATGAATGAGTTAAAAAAACTATCAAGTAGTTTGATATTAGATTATTTATGTGCCGTGTGGTGTGATCATGCATTAAAGATGTAAGTATTTTCTTAAAAAAACCAGCATTTCACAAAAAGGATTTTGTATAAGACCTCATTTGATTGTGAATGCTCCCTCACAAAAAACGCAGTAAGTATTATAATGCATTATAATCTACAATGATGAGTTATAAAAGTATAGGCTACATTTTGCCTATATAATTTTTAGGCACACTGGTTAAATTATTAGCACATTACCGTTGTCTAGTACATCACAGTTTAAATTATTACTCTACAAATTTATTGTAATTCTTCACGTAAAAAGTAATGTTGTTAATAACTAAAACATAAAACCAAGATTTTATACTCACGTGATTCTATATGCTAAAATACAACATCCAAGCATGCGCAAAAAGGCAACTAATTGTAATTTATAACGCAAGCGACGAGGGATAACGAAAGTGTCGGCTGTTAACACTTACGCGCGTTGAACACTAGAGGTCGCTTAAAAGGTGCAACGGACTTATGTTTTCAAGTCTTTAAACATTTCCAGTTTGTCAGTTTAAAACCGTGTCAAAACTTTAATTAATTTAAACTGCTGCATATTATAATACGTGAAATGCGTTGCCACTTAAGATTAATTTCTAACGTACGCGTATTGAAGTATTTTAATTGAATTTATATCTATTCTACTTAAAATATATTTAAAAAAAGGAATTCTAAGAATTTCAAGCCATTGGCTTTTTTCTTTTATGTTTTGGCTGAATGTTCTAAGCCGCATGATAAATTGGCTTATGTCTGTACTCAGTTAGTTTGCAAATGTATTTAATTATTATTTACTAAAGATTGGTTCTCTCTTTATATATCAGACAAACATAGATAGACAGAATTATAATTTGTATTAATTAAATTTACCTACAATATTTTTAAAATATTATCTTTCTGACATAATGATATAACAAATATTTTACGCTTCGTGTCATTTGTTATAAATAAGTGCTACATCAATATAATATTTAATTTTTTTATGCGATGTAACTAAAAGTTATTATATCACTATTCTTGCCTTATTATGTATTACAAGTATACTATTTAAAAAGCGGGCAACTCTTATGTAAAAATTACCATATTACTCAATTGACCATATTACCCTTATTATTACCAGAGCGATGGAAGTAATCATTTCTTAAATAAGTTATCATTTCTTAAAATAAGTGTAAATTGAGTTGTTCAAGCTATTCATTTTCATGGTTCTTGAGCGAGGATATAATTCATTAAACTATATTGTTATCATTTCTTATAAGGTTTAGCGCTTTGGGGAGTGCAATGCGTATTTATATGACGTTTTTCCCTAATTAAAATCTTGATGTTAAATCATTTTTATATTTAAATCCTTTAATATTTAATAATTTAGCTTAGGAATTATACTACAAAATATATACTATTAAATCTGTGGTTAGTTTATTTTGGCTCAGTAAATCATACATGATATTTTTTACTGTTATATTAGTGATCACGTACCTTGTATTATGTTGCTAGAAGTTTATATAAAGGCATATAAACACTTATATTAAAAAATTTTAAAAACACAATATAGCAAATATATTTTTATTAGTTTTGTTTTCAAATAGTTCATGAAAGCCTAATTTAAGATTTAGTGATATTGGTTTTAAACATTTTATTGTAATAGTGTTATCTACCATATTTGCCAAAGTATAATATGTACTGCGATTCCACTTTAATCCGTCCAAGGCTAACAGTAACATACTTCATTTTACGTGGTGTTTTTGTTACATGACTAGGGACTCCCAACATGAAATTATTACCAATCCACGCTATTGGAAGTAACCTCTTAAATATTAATAAGTATCTAAGATGTGGTAAATCGTAAGCCTATGTGTAAGTCAAAATAAAATCCAGCGTAAAATTGTTTAATCCACTCTGAGGCCCATGCCATGGCTGTATTCATTACCACTCCAGTAATTTTTTAAATGACAAAATGTGCAATTTGTTACAGTAGAACATAAACATTCTAGTATTAGTCATTGTTCTAATTATGACATAATTTCCCATGTGTTATTAAATATAAAATTCGTAAATTAAAGCAATCTAATCCAATTTCTAATTTCAAATTGTAATGAAGAACTCGTGCTTATCGCTGGGATTGCGAGACAAAATAAATGCACCCGTTTTATACTATAATAAAATGGCAGTCTTAAGCCACTAAGTCAATAGTGTTACAGACGAGACCACTGAAGACAAAACCAACAAGAGATTCTGCTGCAGTTGCTCTGAGTTTTTCTGTTGATATAAACATTTGTTGATGATAGAGTTACTGCCTGTACAGAGTCTGGTCAGTTATATTATCTATAAATGACACATACTCCTGCACCTGTTCCATTATTAAACTTCCTTCAAAACGTAAGTGACCTCCAGCGTTTAAAATGTAATATGTAGGGAGGTTTTTACGATTTAATCGATTTATACAACGTATCGAATGAAAAAATGTTCTAGACGAAATTACATAAACGAAAGCAAATCATTCATAGCTTTAGTTATAATGCATGTAGTTTTCCCTTGTTACTTGAGATGAGTGATAAAGACTCAATTTTTTATAGATTATACTACATTTTATAATTATTAAGGCCATAAATGGTTCTTAAAAGTGCTCTATAAGATTATTACTTAAATATAATGTGCATTGTTAAACTTTAGACTGTAGTAAAAATTTAAATATAAAATTCAAAAAAACTAAACAACCAACTTAATATCAAGTAGGCTACCGTAGTGCACATGTATAAAATGTTTCATATGGATTAGATTAGTATGTTTTATTATTAATTGTCTTAAGAATAGTAAAATGTAAAATTCTACGTTGGGTCATATTTTTAAAAATTACCATGAGGTTTTGTAAAACTAAAAAAGTATGTTATTTGTTTTCGTGGGAACTACGGATAAGTTTATTTTATATTTTTTCTGAGGTTAAATGAATTATATATTTCACTTGTAGTACAGTAGTGAATTATTCATCTGTTATACTTAGTTTCTAGGATTTATAATACATTTATAAGGAGTTAAATTTAAAGAATTGAGCAAGCTACGTAGCTGAAGCAAGGAGAAGAAAACATTCCCGGTTGCATCAGTTAGTCAACTCAGGCGGTTTGCAATGCGCATGGTATAGCCTATAATGTTTCGTTCCGATGTTTATTTCATCGTAAAATTGTTCGTTTCTATCACTTCGGATCGAGATCCACTCTCTCGTGGTGGTCTACGTAGTTATGTTGCAAGTCAAGGAGTATAAAACTTCACAGGTCTAAAAACGGCACTTATCTTAGAGAGACTATACTATATTAGTTAGACCCTAATAGCCTTGAAATTTTCATTTTCTGATATTTTTCAGTATATACACGTTTAACACCGAATGGTCCTATAGAGTATACGTAATGTCCATCTCCTACGTAGTGCCAGAGTGTCAGAGACGAACGCTCATGAGATTCTGACGAAGTCGAGTTACAAGCCACGATAATAATATATGCAAAATGGTTGCTGTGACATTATATGGTTATGGTTGGATTGCGACACAAAGGCAATAGTTCAATGGTAATGAAAGTTTTAAGCCTTAATATTGTGTGAAAAATTGTGATAGCTTTGTGTAGCATTTTTATTCATTTGTTAAGAAGAGTCCTTGCGAAAATAAACCTACTCAATGGAGTATCGAAGGACTCAAGACAACAAAAGTATCCCTGTCCATTAGGAGTGCCCCTGCATCATCATTTATTGTAAAGCGTGGTGTGTATTTAGTGACACATGTTTTGAGCTTTAACATTCAATATCAATAGATCTATTCATTGGCTAAAGAAGCACCGTATGCAACGAATTTATGTTTTGAACAGGCGGACAGATTTAAAGATCTGGCGCGTGCTTAGTAACAACTGGGGTTTACCAACAGTTGCAATTATAATCTTTTAGCATGTGTGTTAAATTCAAAAGAAAAGCCACAAAGGCAGGTTAGTTCAAAGGTGTCTAATTTTCTACCTCCCCAACCCCTCTGTCCATGTGAGAGAAATGTATTTAAAAATATGTCAGTGTTTTTTTTTGTAATTTCAATATCGCCATCACTCTTATCATCAAAAGAAGTTGTTAAGTTTTATCCCCTGGGTTATTACTCATGCAATCTTAAAATTAACGATTTACTTTTGTTTTGGCAATCTATTTATAGTCGGTTCAAATCTCATGCCATTGTAAATACGATTTATCCACACTTTGCATAGCGAGCCTGCTGTATCCTTTTGAACTATAGAGAAAAAAATCGGTAATAAGACACATGCAACAGACTTGTGAGTATCTTTTTATTTCCATAGGCTTTGGACCAAATATTCTTGTCCTTCTCTGAGTTTGTATTATGGTATAAATTATGAAATTTCATAAAAATCTTTAAATCTGCGTAAGTTTAATGATTGCAGTAAAATTAGAACTCGTTATTGTACTAAGTAAAAATACTAATCTAGCATTTCGTTTATAATACCTCTTTAAAGACTTTCTGAGATTAGTACTATAGCGTGTAAAAATATACTTCTAATACTTTCTTGAACAACAAACATGTTTAGTTATAATAACATGTAAACACTGAAATTTCTCTTTTTAAAAATTTGTTTACTTTAAATCATTGTTAGTAGCTATTTTCGTATTTAGTTTGTATAATTTTTAATGTAAAAAATACGATACATTTGTTATTTTAATTTCTTTTGAAAATGGATTCGAAATAAATATTTATCATCACTAAACTGTTTATATCCATATTTTTAAACTCAAAATTGAAGTAATAATAGTTTCTTATTGGCTGAGTATAGCCATTTGTTTAATTGAGACAGAACCAATGGAAGCAATTAGTGTAAGTGGTTGTAACGGCACGCTGATTGGTTTGGCATAAAGTGTGGTTTTCACATGTGTTCTGCATCTATCAAACTTTACGAATGGATTCATGAGAAATTTGAACACAAACTATGTAACTGTGTACTGTAATATAGTTTTATTTTAGTTTATTGCAATTTTTACGATGTACGTTCAATTATGTATATTGTATTTATATGTTAACAATTTTTTCTTTTTAATGCTATATAGGTAAAATATTTATTTCTAAGGATATTACTCAATGAATAAGTTTATGAGAACATTGGACTCAACTTAAATTTTTTCATGCATGAACTTCTAAATGGTAGTTGTTCTAGTACAACAACTTATGTATACTAGTACTAATGATTAAATTTATAAAACGACAGATGTATGTTTGTCAACTTCCATTTCTTTGTATTGTACTATGGCCTGTAATTTTTTATGGTAAAATACTATATCAAACACGTTGCGTTATACAGGAAATCTGTGTTAACATAGTGTCAGAGAATAATATTGAGTTCAGATAAGAAGAGTATAACGTTTATTAAATTGACAAACTTAAAACAAATGGAGTGTAATAAATAAAAATAAATTTCAGAAGAATGGAATGAAATACACATTAGAGTCTAATGTGCCTTTATTGGAATTTATTAATTAATCAAACAAATTACATTGTTCATAGACACCTTAAGAATATGTTATTTTAGACGTTATATTAGGCCAAAAATTGAGGCTGGATTATTTTGTATTTGTTTAATTATGTTTTTATATCACTTTAGCTTACTTAAAATGAGAAATGCGTATATATATATATATATATATATATATATATATATATATATATATTTAGTGTTCACACGAATAAGCCTGATAAATTTATTTGCTGGCGTATTCTTTTGAAGTGATCCAAAACATATATGTACAGAATGTTTCGAAAGCTAATTAGTAAAATACACTGGATGCCCATGATCATCGTAACAACAGGAGTACACGTATGATCCAGGTTCCACAGTAAAGTCGCATTTAAAGTTCTTCTTCACACTAGATTTTTCTAAATTTTTTAAAACTAACAAAATATCCTAAAATATATTAACTAGATAGGGTAATGTGAATACTTGACTTTTCACAGTATTTTATTGATTGGATACAGGCCCCCTATAAAATTCCAATAATTTTTTAAGTTCTAGACAAATGTAATGTGGGAGAACGAATATTTGCACAAAAAAAAACTGGGTACTAACTAGTTGTCTTACCGTAAAATAAAAAGGTGTTAGCGGTGATAAAATTAATTAAAGAATCTGTGGAGTTATAACATTTTGGTTATGGTTGTTAAATATAATATAAGATTCTTTTTCTTGGGATTTTCTTTCAATTTAGATTAAAATCTAGTCAGATATAGCCTTGTGATTCCAAGCATAATAAAATATCTCAGATTAACAAGAGACATTCCCAGAACAAATTTAGGCTCCTCTTATTTGGAGGATTATATTCCTCCTCTTATTGGAGGTTCAGGATTATATTCTGTAATAGCTTCCCTGGCAACAACAAAGCAATTCTAATTAAAATGCTATTTATTCCAAATTAGTAGAGAATGCCAAATTTTGTCATATCTTGGCTTATTGTAATTTAACGCAATTATTTCTTTTATTTTTACTCAATTACAAAACTATTCCAAATTTGGATGTTAAGTATCTTTTTTGTGTGTCAAATATTGATTCTAGTAATTAAGAAAGGTCACACTTATAATTAAAATGAAAATAAATGATGGTTTATGAATAAATTAATGAATACATCGGAATTGACTGACCACGTTTGAAAGCAGTGTGGTTAGTAAAATAATAAAATAAAACAGGTTTATTATGTATTAAAAATAGAAATCAATTTACTTTATAGTTTTGAAATAGAATCTGAAGATATGCGTCATGAAGAAGAGCTAAGAAAATAAAAATGATATCATGAAACCGCACATCGCCACTCGCACACTCCACAGCAAACCAACAGGGAAGCGCGTGCCCATGGTGGCGAACGGGATGCCGGATCAAAACTAAACTAGGTAAAAAAAAAAAGAACACCGTGGTCAGTATACTCAGGTTCATTTACTAAGACAATAACATGGGCCTATCCAGTCAATATAAATATGTAAATATATACTATAAAAAAAAATTAAAGTGCCCACAGTAGTATACCTCAAACAATTCTTGTCAGGTGCACCTGCATACCAAAAATTAGAAACGCCATAATTTGAAACAAGAAATGCCAATTCCACCCGGTATCCTTCGGCTAAGGGCGGGCTCCTAATGAAATCCAAGAAATAACTAAATAATATCTAAAACTAACTTAAAATTAAATAACAAAATATAAACTATATAAATGGCAACAATAACAATTATCACAGGGTATCACAGATGTTGACTGGTAGGTATGTCCATCATGGTGGCCGTCCTTCAGCAGAGCGCAAAGGCGAAGGTTCTCTGCGACCACGCATGATGGAGAGATGGCAGGAGAAAACAATTCATCCCTTGGACCTCATCAGTGAGGGGCCGTAAACCTAGCCGCACATGTTAGAAGGAAACAGCTCAGCAAAATTCCAAAACACTTAATTAAACAAAAATATTAAATCTGGAGCTACTTCTAACCAGTACAAACCACGGCTCAGAGTCTCTACGCCACTCTCCGGAAAGGCCAAACGCCTTCAAAAGGTCAGTCGCCTCTGCAGCCAATAAACCACACACACACTATATAAAACACCCATGAGCCGGGGAGATATAGGTATTGAACCGGCTCAGACTCCCCCCCCCCCAAAAGGAGGAACTCCCCTCTGTTAAATTTCTTTCAAAAAGAAAAATCGAACGAAATGCCTCCTCCCCCCCCAATGATTGAAGAATTATAAACCGGAAACCCTTAAGTCTGCAGAAGGGAAAACCAAGAAAATCCAGTTGGAGGCAAGAAAACCCTCCAAGAGTAGCGTGGGTACAAAGAAGAACACAGGAACCTTGATCAGGAAGAAGGAGCAGAGGTGATCAGGCCTCTGGACCTAAAACCCTCCCCGCACAGACTAAAGAGAAATCACGGATGACTCCGGCAAGGCTTCAGATGGGATATGATGCGTCGTGGGTCGCCTTCCTGAAAATCTTCCCGGACTGAGGATCTCCCAGTCGGGCAGTCACCGGAGTCAGAAACTTCAAGATGCGGTGGGACCAGTCCACCTGTAGCAAAGTTTAGCAGCTCTTTTTATCCACAGCCGAACTGACTGGGTGAGCCTTGCAGTAAACTAGATCCCCCACCTGGAAGGGATTGGCAATACGACCTCGGTTGTACTTCCTCCTTACTAAACTCCCTAGCCCGAATGAGATTCCGCCTGGCTGCCTCCCAAGTGGCTTTCACATTGGGAGTACCAGGAGGTGGCAGAAGATCGCTAATTTTCCAAAGGTTCGCCCAAAGGGTTGTTTGGCGGAAAGCCAAATAATAACTCGAAAGGTTACCGCCTTGTGACTTTCATGCTGGGCCGTATTAAAAGGCAAATTGGATCCAAGGTAGTTGTTGATCCCAGGTGGTCTGATTTTCCGCATGAAAGGCAATGAGAGCAGATCGAAGATTGCGATTAAACCGTTCGGCGTGAGAAGGCTGAGGATAGAAAGGGGAAGTAGTCACATGGCGGATTCCGTGCCCAAAGCACATTCTTTTAAAAGATATTGGAGACAACCTGTGAACCATTATCGGAAACTAAGGTGGCGGGGATTCCAAAGTGTTGAAAGAAATGGTTACGAAGTGCTTGCACCGTGAGCTGCGCGGTAGCACTCCGCAATGGGAACAACCAAACAAACTTGGAGAAGGCATCCACACAAACAAGTAGGAACTTATTTTCCGGACTTGCTACGCGGGAGAGGCCCAACATAGTCAATGAAAACCTTCTCCAAAGGTTTTTTTCCGCCACCCTCAGATGACAAAAGACCCAACTTGGGTATTTTGAGCGGGTTTGCTTAGCGAGCACAGTTCACAAGAACGTACTCGAGCTGCAATATCCCGGTCCATACCTTTCCAGATGAACTGATCCCTAATCTTCGCGATGGCCTTATGAATTCCTAGATGTTCCGCCCACAGGAGAAGAATGAAAATACTGAAAGACCATCGGTACAAGAAAGCTTGGCAGCACTAACTTAGGTTTTCTCCGCTGCTTGTCACGGCAGCATAGAGCACCTCGGTACAGAAAATAAGGAGGGTGGGCACCTCCGTTTTTAAGCTCATTGATGATAGCAGTCAGCTCGGGATCCTTAAGTTTGGTGTGGAAACAATGTCCGAAAATGCCGGAGGAAAGTCTAGGAGCACGCCACAACATGGCGGCTCTGATAAATTCTGGTGGTCGTTGGGTAAGTGATACATGCGTGACAGAGTGTCCGCTATGATATTTTGAGTGCCTCGCACGTGCTGGCACTGTGAACTTAAAGGGCAGAAATTTGGACTACCCAGCGACCAATCTTCCCGAGCTGACGGGGGTGGGCAAGGAGCCAAGAAAGTGCCTGGTTGTCGGTTTTTCCAACAAAAATTCTTTAATGTTCTAGGTAACGCCTGAACTTGGTTAATCCCAAACACGACAGCCAAACATTCCAGCTCATAAACAGAACAACTCTTCTTCTCACAAGGGGTTAAACGTGCGTGAAGCATAAGCTATGGGCTGCCGGATACCATCTATTTCTTGCGATAAAACAGCAGCAACGGCTAAGGAGGAAGCATCAGTTTGCAAGACGAACTTACGACTGAAAATCAGGCATAGCCAAGACTGGAGGCTGCATCACTGCCTCTTTCAGCTGCTCAAAAGCAGTCTGTTGCGCTTCACCCCACTCAAACTTGGCACCCTTTTTCCTAAGAGAGTTCAGAGGGGGGCCGCCACTTCAGCAACATTGGGGATGAAACGACGATAAAAATTTTATCACTCCCCACAAAACGGGCAATCCCCTTGGGCATCCTTAGGAGGAGGAAACTCCCTGATTGCCTGGGTTCTCTCTGGATCAATACAAACACCTCGAGAAGAGACAAGATGACCCAGAAACGATATTTCAGGCTGAGCAAAACTCACCTTTTCAGGATTGACGGTAAGGGCCAGACTCTCGCAGCCTAGTTAGAACTTCCTCTAGATGAGTCAAAGTGCTCCTCATAACTCTCACTGTAACACAAGCAGGTCATCCAGATAGTTGAACACGAACTTAAATTTGACATCATGAAAGATAGAATCCAGGAGTCTGGTGAGTGTTTGGGCCCCCACAGCCAAGCCCATAGGCACTCGGGTTGAACTGGTACAAAATTCCAAGGCACACAAAAAGCAGTGAGAGGTCGAGACTCGTGTTTTAGTGGAATCTGATGGTATGCCTGGTTAAGATCAAAAATGGAGAAATACTTGGCCTTACCAAACCAGTCGAAAGCAGAATGCAAATCGGGGAGAGGCACGGAGTCAATTTCTATCTGAGCATTGAGCTTTCGATAATCCAGGACCAATCTGGGACTTCCCATTAGGTTTCGGCACTAGAAACGCTGGACTGGAAAAATTTGAGCAAGACGGCTCCGATCACCGCCCACTCTTAAGTAAATCATCAATCATATTTCTCAGAATCTCCATCTTGGGCGGAGCAAGCTTATATGGATGGGAAACGTACAGGACGGGTGTCTGTAAGACGAATCTCGTATTCCAAGAGATTGGTCGTACCCCAGTTTGTCAGTAAGGACTTCAGGAAAACTGGAACAAATCTGCCTTATGTCCTCAGCCTCTTCTTTCGGCGTAAGATGTCCTAGTTGGTCAGGAGGGAGTCAAGCTCTTATCTTCCATCTCTAAGGCAGCAGTCCCACGAGACTCGACATCAGAAAAGGGAACGAGCACCCGCCTGGCGAAAGCAAAGAAAACATGACTGGAGGCCAAATCCAAAATCATGCCAGTTTTTTCCGATAAAATCTGCTCCCAAGATGAAAGGAAAAGTCAGGTCCTTAGCCACCAAAAAGCTTCCAATCCCAAGAGAAATAATTAATTTTGATGTGAATCTGGGCACTACAGATAATAGGTAAAGGTGTGCGTGAAGCAGTCCAGCAGATAAGTGAACTAGGCTCAACCTGCCGTATTAGCCCAGAGGATTTTAGATCTTCAAAAAACGACAAAGAAATCAGGCTGCGTGCTGAACCCAGAATCAACCAGGGCCTTCTGCACCACATTCCCCACAAGCACATCCAGTTGTGGGCAGGTTGAGCGGGCAGCCCTTACTCCCTGCGCAGCCAGAGCAGCAAACCTCCCCTCTCGGCCAACGATGATAACAGTCCCCAAGTCTATTTCTTTCTGTTTTCTTTCTGTTCTGTATTAAACCAGCTACCCTTTTACCATCAAAATTAGGTACATATTTGCCCTCAAAATTACCTTTACGGCACGAGTCGGGCTTACTCGTCCGCAAGCTTACTAGTTTTTTTTATTAAGTGGACAAAACGGTCTAATATGTCCCACTTGCTTGCAGCCATAACAGGTAGGAGGCTGCCTACGGGAAGGAGCAGCTGCTGGCTCAGACTGCACCGGAGCATGGACCGGCCCCGGAGGCAAGTGAGGAAGATGCCTCGACATAGCCTCCCTTTGATCATCCCATCCTGTAAAAACAAATAAAAAAACACCAAAAAACAAAAAAAGTAAAATAAAAATGTTTTTTTTTCATTAGTAGGCGGCAATTATTGTTTTCATGTAAGTGTTTTGTATATAAGAAAGCGTATAGAATGGAAAAGTCAGCATAATTATACAGTTCGGCTATCCGAAGCTCAAAACGTAAGCTTCGTACAGCGTACAAAAAGACGGAAACCTACAGTAATCAGATTATCTAATGAACAGCTGTCTCACGGAAGTGATCGTATACTTCTTTCTGGAGAGCAACACAAAGCCGTTTCTAGAGCCGTTAAGAACAAAAAAGGTTTACAATTGCTTCTAAGTTACAACCAACTCGTATCTAATAAACAAGGAGGGTTTTGAAGGAAAGGAAATTATGGAAAATGGTGGATTCGTTCAGTTCCTGGAGGTAAACGTTTCATCTCTCCATTAATAAGAAGAAAGGTGGCTCCTTTACTGAGAGAAAAATTTATTACCTTGGTTAAAGAGTTTAGTCGATGAGGAGTTAGACACCATTATTGAAAAAGATCCTACGGGTAGAGGGTTGAAACGTCGTATTGGTCGGAAGCTTGATGCATTGTTGTCTGTGAATAAAAAAAAGAGATCTTCCCGCTGTCTCTTGGTGAAAATAGAAAAAATTAGCCAGGTATATTAAACATTAATGAGTTTAGAGGTGTTTTCATGCGACAGGCTACTTCCAGACAAACCTACAAATATCGAACGTGGTATTGTAAATCTTGGTGACCTTTCATCTGGTGGTACTCACTGGACCGTGTTATGTGAAAACGTGGTGAAAAGAAATTCTATTTTGATTCATATGGCGATGTTCAATCCTCCAATAGAAGTAGTCAGGTATTTGGGGCCAAAAGGGTTGGTTTATAACTCAGAGCGTATTCAGGGGTTTGACGATCCTCCTATCTGTGGACATCTGTGCCTGGAGGTTCTACGACGAGATTCAGCTGGTGAGGACTGGGAACATATTCTTCGTAGTATAAGAAACAATAAAAATGCATGGAACCGTGGTTTTTATTTTCAACAGATTTGGAGACGAAATTGAAATTGGATCAATACCAACTCAACCCAATTCCAGACCCTTCTCCTAACGAGATAATTGAGCTTGCAAGTGATGTATCAAAAGTCTCACAAGATTTATTCGAAGTCAGTCAAGAAATTATTGGAATCGCATTTGGTTAAAATCGGAAAAAATAATAAATGCGATCGAGATTGTCCCCACTAGTACCGTAAATGGTGAAAAGATATGGGGCAGCTTCCTACTGAAAAACCACCAGAGAATTGGTCAAGTGAGCAAAGCAGTGGAGCCATATGATGTGGTTGTCAAAGTTCAATTGAGGTGAATTAGAAGGCAAGATATACATCATGCAGAAAAAATTCAACAACGAAATAAAAAATATATGGAAAGAGGTTTTGAAGACTTCCATGATGGTAGCAACTTCATCTAAAACTTGTATAGAATTATAAGTATATAAAAAACTGCAACCATGCCATTACTCAAAAACTAACTGGAACTGAGTCTGTACTGACTCTCCATCTAGAACATCCCATCCACTTGGATCCAAACGAAGAGTATTATATGGCTCTTGTTGGATTTTACTCTGAGAACAACATATACAAACTTGTTGCAACATGCAAAAGTCTATTTTTGGGACTTGGGAATACATTTCATTCCGAAACCACTGATACTTCAATGCGGTTACTGGACCATTGAAAAACTTGAAAAGAGTTTCAGAGATTGCATAAAATCGTTGAATCTTAGTATAAATTCTGATGATTTCAAGATCTTTAAAGGACGGTGACAAAATATCAATTAATTCTCCAATTAAATTCTACTTGGATAAAACCGTTAGTGATCTCTTAGGTTTTGAAAAATCTGATGCAACAAACTTACAAAAAGAATCGTCTTACTTCAACTCAAATGAAAATGTAATTGCATCGAATCCACCGAATCTCAGAGCCGTTGATGTCCATCGAGATACACTGCAATATTGTCAACAACAGTCTTGTCAATCATGATGTTCACTCTCACAAACATTTGGAGACAGCAATCCTCTACTCCTTTTCCCCTAATGTACCACACGGCTACAAAATATCTCAATCACCTCAAGAAAAACACTACATACCTCTTCGGAGCGGTTTACGAAAGATTCACACAGATCACAATCACACTTGTAGACCAAAACAACCAACTGCTCCAGAAACAAACCATGCAAACAACATCGTCTATTTAGATCTGATCAGTAAATCACAAACACATACATACTCACCACAATTTGTGGTAAATAAAAACGCGTGGTGGCGCGGTGGCGGGGACAGCGATGACATGCGTGGTGGATTCGCGCGGCGCGGTTCTGACTACCCGTTACTCACACACTCTTAGTCGCTCTCTAAAAAATTGCGGGTGGCGGGACAGCGATGACATGCCGTGGTGATTCGCGCGGCGCGGTTCTGACCACCCGTACTCACACTCTTAGTCGCTCTCTAAAAATTCTGTCCCAGATTCGGTCTCACACGGTTTGTCCCAGAACCGGTCTCGGGTGCTCTGTCCCAGCAACGGCCAAAGTATACTTACTAACCATCTTAAAAGACATCACCCAGTCTCCATGAGAACCATCGTACAACACATCACCCAGTCACCATGAGAAACCATCTTACAAGACATCTCTTAGTCACCATGAGAAACATCTTATAAGACATCACCCAGTCACCATGTGAACCATCTTACAAGACGTTACCCAATCACCATGCGAACCATCTTACAAGACATCACCCAGTCACCATGAGAACCATCTTACAAGACATCACCCAATCACCATGTGAACCATCTTACAATACATTACCCAGTCACCATGAGACCCATCTTATAAGACATCACCCAGTCACCATGAGAACCATCTTACAAGACATCACTATGAAAACCATCGTACAAAACATCACTCAGTCACCATGAAAACCATCTTACAAAAACATAACCCAGTAACTATGAGAACCATCTTACAAGACATCACCCAGTCACCATGAGAACCATCTTACAAGACATCACTCAGTCACCATGAGAACCATCTTACAAGACATCACCCAATCACCATGTGAACCATCTTACAAGACGTTACCCAGTCACCATGTGAACCATCTTACAAGACGTTACCCTGTCACCATGAGAACCATCTTACAAGACATCACTCAGTCACCATGAGAACCATCTTACAAGACATCACCCAATCACCATGTGAACCATCTTACAAGACGTTACCCAGTCACCATGAAAACCATCTTACAAGACATCTCTTAGTCACCATGAGAACCATCTTATAAGACATCACCCAGTCACCATGTGAACCATCTTACAAGACGTTACCCAGTCACCATGCGAACCATTTTACAAGACATCATCCAGTCACCATGAGAACCATCTTACAAGACATCACTCAGTCACCATGAGGACCATCTTACAAGACATCACCCAGTAACCATGAGAACCCTCTTACAAGACATCACTATGAGAACTATCATACAAAACATCACCCAGTCACCATGAAAACCATCTTACAAGACATCACCCAGTAACCATGTGAACCATCTTACAAGACATCACCCAGTTACCATGCGAACAATCTTACAAGACATCACCCAGTCACCATGAGAACCATCATACAAAAACATCACCCAGTCGCCTTGAGAAGCATCTTAAAAGACATCACCTAGTCACCATGAGCACCATCTTACATGACATCACCCAATTACCATGAGAACCATCTTACAAGACATCACCCAGTCACCATGATAACCATCTTACAAGACGTCACTCAGTCAACATGAGAACCATCTTACAAGACATCACCCAGTCACCATGTGAACTATCTTACAAGACGTTACCCAGTCACCATGCGTACCATCTTACAAGACATCACTTAGTCACCATGAGAACCATCTTACAAGACATCACCCAATCACCATGAGAACTATCTTACAAGACATTACCCAATCACCATGAGATCCATCTTACAAGACATCATCCAGTCACTGTAAAGATCATTATAGAAGACATCGTCTAGTCAGCCTAAGGACGAACCATGACTTGAATATATAGTGACATTAGCAAACTGAGACTTCCTTATATACACACTGCGCTTTTAGTTAATCTGTCGCTACCAACTCAATCACAATCATTATGACAATATTCAGCAATGAAATAACTTTTATCCATATCCACTCCAATGTTAATATTATATTTACGAATACTGTATATCTTTCCCAGCGTAAAGTGCAGTCGACCTTTCAGTCAGTCATATATGGACTAAAAACTTGTGTTAAATTAAGCATTAAATATATGCGTAAATGCATTTCTCTCGTCCATTCCGTAGTTTAGTGGGCCTTTTCACTAATAATCATTGCACCTTCAAAAGTAACCCTTATGGTTATGGAACAAATGCTTTCTACGAACAGGAAACATTATTCCCACTTTTCTTCTTCCTATCACAACACACTAGTCACATCTGGCAGCTCTACTTTTTTGGTAAAATATAACTGTAATCTTAACCTAATAATAATAATAACCTTACTGGTAGCCCGGGGACGGAGACCGGAGTAAATGGAACGCGTTTATAGTTACTTAAATCAAACGCCAATCGCATATCACATAGTTCCCAAGAAACATTTTACGGGCTTAGGGAAACACTATAAACAAAGTCGTACCTCTTCTTGAGTACTGGTTATCAATCAGTTTGCAATATGTCGATATCAGTTTTTTATAAAACCACAAGGAAACATTTTGCATCCACCACTAATCCCCAGATTAATGTGAGTCAAGATTGGCACTTTGAAGACTTAATAACTTGCATCTAGAAAGATTTTACGTAAAACAGTTTCTAGCAGTTTGCAAACAAATAAGCGCAGTGGTTATACGCCTAAGAGGAGATACTATGTTTCTGACAATAAGTGAACAAGAGAGTTGTGCTCTGAATGTTCAGTTAGTGTTCTGAGGGACAAAACCTAACACTTGCGTTATGGATCTACTTCCTGATCGTAAGGATAAAAATCTATTCAGTTCAATAAGTGTGCTACATCCACATAGTATCAATATAATGTAATTATTTAATATACATACTTTTGTTTAATGACATTTACAAGTCAGTACTGTATACAAAGTACTGTATAAGTACTGTATAAGTACCCCAAACACTGTCCCGCAGTTAAATGAAATCCACTAAAACATGTAAATCCACCCTCCCCTCGAAAAATCAATACTATCTTAATTGATTGTTGTTAAACCAAAATCTAAGCATGCATTTATCAATTGCTGTATTAGGGAGATGACACTTTATTTGTATGTATTTATACAGTTTTAATACTACAACATTTTTAGACAGGATTGCTTTATTTACATTTATTAGAGCGCAAATTTCCGAAAATTGGAAATATAAAGTGTTTTTTAAAATTATTTTTAAAGTGGACTTATATTGAGTTTGTTATTTCCTTTAGCCATTGTCAGACACAATTACCTTTCATTGCATAAAAGACTCACTGGGGTGTGTGGCACCCCAATTACCATAACTCTCTATTTTATTAATTTTAGTATTTCTTTGGTAATCATTTGTGTTTAGAGTACATTTTAATTCTTTAGCATGTGAATTAGTTAAATTTATTTTTTAAAGATACATATTTTTTGTTTTTGTTTATAAAATACAAAAGTGTTGGAAAAAATAGCCATTACAGTTTTTGTTAGTAAAAATAGCTAAAAATAAAAATATTGGGAGGAAATCAACTGAAAAGAAATACGTATAAATGTATTTGTATTATACATTAGTAAAAACTAAGGCTACATAACCTTATCTTAGCCAGGCGGTCAAAGTTCCTAGTCCACACATTCATAGCACAACTGAACACGGTGTTCGTCACATATTGGGCGCTGGCATGTTGTACAGCATTGCTAAGTTTTTCTGTTCTTGTTTCTGTCTCAGAAACAACATCTTCTCTGGCGTTTTTCAGGGGTAGAGATCTGGCATTTTCTTCATTCGGGATTCGCAAGACTTTCAATGATAGCGACACCAAGACTTATTTGCAGAGTTGTTGTCTCTAGCCTTGTAGGAATGGCTTTACCATTTCAAAAGACAGCTGCTTTACGAACTGGCTTCGTTTCATTTTGGTATTATCAGCTCTCATATTGTATATAACCATTGAATTTATACCACTTTGATCCATGGCAAACCAAATTCTCATAGGCCATCGCTCATTCGTCTACTTACTGAATAACTATGACACATTTGGTCAAATGTGTCTGTACCACCTTTCTTGGTATTGGAATAGTATTGGCATAGACTTCATTGTTATGGGATCAACGTATTCATTTGCGTGCACTGTAGTTAGCAGAAGAACATTTTTCTTAGGTTTCGGGAAATAAGAAATTTACATTTTGTTTATAAAAAAAAACGTTTATTTCTTTTTTTAATTTTTTAGTAAAATCAAACAGAGAACTATCTTTAGCTTTTGGCATCCATGACTCAATTAAGATGTTTAGCTCTTTTCCGGGTCTTTCAGCACAATGAAAGTGAGTTACCAAGTTCCTTGCCAACGGGCGACCTCTCTGTTGAGGTACTTTAGAGGTCCACATGTAACCATTTTTCCCCAAAAGAGTTGCTACATTTCTCCTACTTTCATTTTTTTCTTGTTCTCCTTCTTTGTCTGCACTGCTCTCATCAGAATGTTCTCACTCCTCCTCTAAATAATCCGGATCATCATCACTGTCAGTGTCCAATCACGAATTTCATCTCTTCTTAGTTCAGCAGACATAACTATCTATATTATAAATCACTCTTACAATGAAACGGTCTTAACATTTAACCATTTAAAGAAAAAATAAACAGTTAATCAATACACAAACTAGTTTTGAAGCTATAAATACTAAATTTGTAGAAAACTATAACTATCACACAGAATTCACGCTGGGGTGCAGTACACCCCAAGCAAATTTTCGCCCTTTCCAGTTGGACAATGACAGGCGAAGGGAGTAAACAGCAATGGCACCTGACCAGCAAGGCTACATACTGAATTTACATGGCCAGCAAAATTTCCCTGTACCACTCAATTGTGCTGCAGAGGAAACGTTATATAGTGTGGGGTGGGTTACACCCCAGTGTGTCTGACAAGGGTTAAATATATTTCTAGACATTTCAGTATATTACATGTTTTGTTAATTAGGTAGTACAATACTCTAAGTAGTACATATTACATATAGATTTAAAATTTTAAGACATTATTCACAATTAAAAATAGTTTTGTGCAGATTTATGTCTCGTAATAGCTATAGAATTCAACAATAGCTATAGATTCTCTGATTCTTCAACTAGGCCCTACCTCTAATAATGTTACTTATCTGCTTTAAATGCTTTTAAGTTCTACTAATATTCAAACAGTTTTAAATTGAACATCCAATCCGGTGGCTGCTAAATTCTTACGTCAGGGGACAGGCTTACAGGTTATGTATAGGCTCCTCCACAATCTAACCTTTATGTAAGTCATAGTGATTTGCTAAAACCTTTGATATAGTGTCTATGTACACTTATACAAAGAAATAACGAAACATTATTAGAATTGAATAATTTGAATTCCATTTGGAGGTAGGACTACGTATTTGTTTCTTATATTTCATCAGATTAATTAAACTTGAGCTTAACATGATCAATCTTATGAAGTTCTAATTGAAACTATGAAAATTGGGTTGTAGGATCGTATTTATAACTACAAAATTATATATATATATATATATATATATATATATATATATATATACAAGGAGACTGTTATGATAATTAAGGAAGTAATAGGGTCTTCCCTTGTCCTGAAGGAAATTTAAATAGGATAAAATTAAACAGTATCAAATAGGGCCAACAGTTACGTCTAAAATATAAATACCCAAATGGTTTCAATTTGATATAAAATAAACTTTTCCTAATTTACTTCTATGCCATTAATGATATAACAGCTGGGTCTTTTATTGTTTTAGTTACGTATTTACATTTTTGGTTATTTCATTCTTATTTTTGTTGTGTTTATTGTTCTTTTGACACTTATATTTTGCTTCCTGAGGATGTGGGTATCAAATCCCTCGAAAAATAGAAGGTTTATATCTTAGTATTTTATTTAAACAAGTGAATTTAAACAAGTGAAATACTTTATATATATTCAAAACTAATATTCAAAACCAATCCTAGCTCTTTTTCTTACAAATATGTAAACATAAAACATTTTATGCAACGCAATATTACCATATTCAATTAAAAATACAGTCTATAAAGCTTAAATATGAAGTTTACTTTAAGAGGGTTATTCATAGGAAAAAATTACACGTTTTAAACAAAGCTCCTTCTACAATAAACAATACAACGAACAATAAATAAAGTATAAGTTATTGGATATGACTAGAATTGTATATTGCAACAAATATTATTTACTATATAAAGCAGTCTAGTTCTGTACACAGCAATACACAAAGATAAACCGTCTACTCTTTGTTCGCTTATGTAATATAATATACTCTTATTTCCTTTTCTTCTTTGATGTTTCAAGCAAGATTATCACCATATAAAATTATATTTGTATGTTTTATATTACCTTATGATCAAGTTCAAGTGAATAAACAACATACAGGGTGTACATAAAGTCCTGCACAGGTATAATATTTTCTGAACGATAACAGATAAAACAAAAATATTTGGTACATCAACACTACACCTAAAAATCTACTTTTTCAAGGAACTATCAGTTTTATGTAATATCATGGGGACGTCCCGCAAGGAGTCAGAAGGAAATCTTAAATAGGAGTATAGGTCAATATGCCTATCAATATATTAGGACCAACTTTGTAACCCTTGAGGTTAACTAACGTCATAATTCACTTCGGTACAACTGCCAAGGATAATGTAGTATTTAGCTGCAGTGTTCGTTTGGTTGCAGTTTTGCTTTACTGGGGTTATGGCTACTAATAAAATGTAACCAAGTAAAACCTTTGAACAGCCACCATTTTGTACTGGATCAACCTTTTTGAGTGCGGTTTGCGGCATTAAACTATGCTAGATAAGCCCTTTTAAATGATGTGCATATTAACCTATGGTCCTATTTAAGATTTCCTTCTGACTCCTTGCGGGACGTCCCCATGATATTGCAGAAAACTGATAGTTCCTTCAAAAAGTATATTTTTAGGTGTAGTGTTGATGTACCAAATCTTGTTGATTTATCTGTTATCGTTCAGAAAATATTATACCTGTGCTGGACTTTATGTACACCCTGTATAATTATTAGTATTAACAGATTTATACATTTTATCGTAAGAGTCATTCTATTTCTTGTAAAATGTTCCATTCATAAGACATTTTCATGAAACAATCGATATTATGTGTTTAAGTACAGTAATTTGATACTGCAGTTACAGTAGAACGTAGCCTTGGTGAATGTATCTGTTTAGTTATTATTGTCATAGAATACACTAGATAATCTCATGTAAAGGTGGAATTATGTTATTTATGTTTGAAAACACTGTTTATTATACTGATTGGTACAGAAAGTATTAAAAATTTGCAGGTTTAAAATAGGGCAACACTTCTGATTGATCATGGCATTTAATGACATAATTTAAGTAATTTGGAAAATGATTATAATATACCAACACATAATTGCATCTTACTGAGTTTAAAGGTTGATCTAGACTGCCTTCCAGCACAGGCAGGTGCTGAATATGAATTGTCAGCAGTATTTCTGTTGTTCTACACATTTCATGTTAACACTGATTAGGTTTCATTATGATTAAGACTTTTTTCAAATATTCAGAGCAATATACAAGAAGGACGGTATGTTTATAATACAAATAAAACATAATTTTTGAACAAATTTTAAGTAAGATTAAATTATTATCTAATATTACTTGAGGTAAAATTTATATTAAGTACGGGTAAATTTAACATTCCCTATACTGTAAAATGTATTTTTTTTTCTAATTTTAAGGCACGGCACCTTTTTAAACTATAATATTTTAATGCTAATAACCTATGCTTTAAAAACTATTTTCTATTTTTCCTAAAATTATTATTAGAGGATATTATATAATGGAATAGCATAAACATGTAGATATTTATATTTAAGACAAATTCAGTCACAAAGTAGTTCAAGTGTAGTTTTTGGACTTTTGAATGTACATTTTTCACATTTGTATTCATTATTTATTCATTATGTAGAGTCACCCAAACAAAAGAGGCTTCACGGATGATCTCAGCTAGTAGAGTCACTTCCTCTCCTCTGACTGTTAGCTGGCTCTCGTCTGTGCCGTTTGCTTTTGACTCTCCTATGATATATAAATCTAAAAGAAATATGCAATGCACAATTAAAACGATATATATTGTAGGTAAATTATCATTGTTACTACCGCTAACAATGACGCTTTATTTACGCATTGCTTTTAGTTATGAATTAAACTTGTTTTTCAAATAATTTTACCATATTTTCCATATTATAAGTATTAAATGAGGTTTCGACAAACTTTTCCTTGTTATAATACATCACAGTTAAATGTAATTATTAGGTTCACGTCTATTATAGTTCTTAACACCGTATATTCCTTTCACTTATTATAAGTTCTCCGGTATTATGTGTTGCTACAGTTCATGATCTCATATACTTGCTTGGGTGTACTCATATAAAGTTTAGTCTTCTAGTTACATTGCTTGTTTTCCGTCAAATTAAAACTTATTCAGCAACATTCGTCAAACTCTCATCTTTTTTTGTTATGTAGTAAATTTCAAGAATACTCAACAATTTAATTATTTTTATACATTTATTTTAAAACATGAAACAGTATTTTTGTACTATAATGAGTATAATTTCATAAAATACTATATAAATACTTTTTACAGGTATTTAAACTGCAATAACTTCCTGTCTAATTTTCTCTGGATTTCTAGTATATTTACCAAGTTGATTAAGATATTGTGTAAGGCATCAATTATCAGTGATAAACTGATTGCGATCATAAGGAGATATAAAAATACATAGCTTATCCGATGAGGTAGTGTATCGACAAGCCAATAGTACCTCTTATTCACCGCGGACGGAAAAATTAACTGGGAGACGTGTCTGCTGTTGTCATCGCCACTTTTATTATTATATACTTATTTGAGTTTCGATGACTTAACCAAGGAATATATACTAAAGAGGAGCAAATGAAGGGAAAACGTGTCTGCTGTTGTTATCGCCACCTTTATTATTATATACTTATTTGAGTTTCGACGACTTAACCAAGGAATATTTACTAAAGAGGAGCAAATGACGGAGAAACGTTTCTGCTGTTGTATCGCCACCTGTATTATTAGATAGCTATTTCAGTCTCTATAACTTTACCAAGAGATATTCACTAAAGAGGGACAAAAGGATTTGGACACGTGTCTCCGGTTGTATCGCCACCTGTATTATTAGATAGCTATTTCAGTCTCGATAACTGTACCAAGAGATATTCATTAAAGAGGGACAAAAAGATTTGGACACGTGTCTCCGGTTGTATCGCCAACTGTATTATTAGATAGCTATTTCAGTCTCGATAACTTTACCAAGAGATATTCACTAAAGAGGGACAAAAAGATTTGGACACGTGTCTCCGGTTGTATCGCCAACTGTATTATTAGATAGCTATTTCAGTCTCGATAACTGTACCAAGAGATATTCATTAAAGAGGGACAAAAAGATTTGGACACGTGTCTCCGGTTGTATCGCCAACTGTATTATTAGATAGCTATTTCAGTCTCGATAACTGTACCAAGAGATATTCATTAAAGAGGGACAAAAAGATTTGGACACGTGTCTCCGGTTGTATCGCCACCTGTATTATTAGATAGCTATTTCAGTCTCGATAACTGTACCAAGAGATATTCATTAAAGAGGGACAAAAAGATTTGGACACGTGTCTCCGGTTGTATCGCCAACTGTATTATTAGATAGCTATTTCAGTCTCGATAACTGTACCAAGAGATATTCATTAAAGAGGGACAAAAAGATTTGGACACGTGTCTCCGGTTGTATCGCCAACTGTATTATTAGATAGCTATTTCAGTCTCGATAACTTTACCAAGGAATATTCACTAAAGACGGACAAAAGGATTTGGACACGTGTCTCCGGTTGTATCGCCAACTGTATTATTAGATAGCTATTTCAGTCTTAATAACGTTACCAATTCATATTCACTAAAGAGGGACAAAAAGATTTGGACACGTGTCTCCGGTTGTATCGCCAACTGTATTATTAGATAGCTATTTCAGTCTTAATAACGTTACCAATTCATATTCACTAAAGAGGGACAAAAGGATTTGGACACGTGTCTCCGGTTGTATCGCCACCTGTATTATTAGATAGCTATTTCAGTCTCGATAACTGTACCAAGAGATATTCATTAAAGAGGGACAAAAAGATTTGGACACGTGTCTCCGGTTGTATCGCCAACTGTATTATTAGATAGCTATTTCAGTCTCGATAACTTTACCAAGGAATATTCACTAAAGACGGACAAAAGGATTTGGACACGTGTCTCCGGTTGTATCGCCAACTGTATTATTAGATAGCTATTTCAGTCTTAATAACGTTACCAATTCATATTCACTAAAGAGGGACAAAAAGATTTGGACACGTGTCTCCGGTTGTATCGCCAACTGTATTATTAGATAGCTATTTCAGTCTTAATAACGTTACCAATTCATATTCACTAAAGAGGGACAAAAGGATTTGGACACGTGTCTCCGGTTGTATCGCCACCTGTATTATTAGATAGCTATTTCAGTCTCGATAACTGTACCAAGAGATATTCATTAAAGAGGGACAAAAAGATTTGGACACGTGTCTCCGGTTGTATCGCCAACTGTATTATTAGATAGCTATTTCAGTCTCGATAACTTTACCAAGGAATATTCACTAAAGACGGACAAAAGGATTTGGACACGTGTCTCCGGTTGTATCGCCAACTGTATTATTAGATAGCTATTTCAGTCTTGATAACGTTACCAATTCATATTCACTAAAGAGGGACAAAAGGATTTGGACACGTGTCTCAGGTTGTATCGCCAACTGTATTATTAGATAGCTATTTCAGTCTTGATAACGTTACCAATTCATATTCACTAAAGAGGGACAAAAGGATTTGGACACGTGTCTCAGGTTGTATCGCCACCTGTATTATTAGATAGCTATTTCAGTCTCGATAACTTTACAAATGAATATTCAATAAAGAGGGACAAAAGGATTTGGACATGTGTTTTCGGCTATAGTCACCTGTGATTAGATAGTTATTTTCGATTCAATAACCACCTCAAATAGTTTTGTTTATCCTAAAAAATGTTGTTATTGAAAAGATTTACTTTTCACTTACTAGTATTGGTTCTTATCTAATCTATAGAGTGGGCACAATTCTGGATACACACCTATCAATGTTCAGCGGTACAAAGAATAATAACGGTGTGTTGTATAGGCTGTCTGTAGGATGAGGTGCAACTCTGACAGCTGTGGCGACAGCGGCGTGCAAGTTGAAAATGTGCATAACATGGAACTAAAATGTATTACAACACACAATCTCTTCAAGAAATAAATTAGACCCATTTAACTTGTGTTCGGGCTAGTGCCATTCGGGTATACATGTATGCAGTGTACTGTCACTAGAATATTCCTTACGTGTGGTGAATCATATACCTCTGATCCAATTCCTTTTTATACGAAAAATGTTTTTATAAAATAATATTACCTCAAGTATTGCTGTAAGCAAAAAGCGAAGCTCTCACGTACTAGTTACGGCCTTAGTGTTCGTACCAGGATTCCTGCCAGAGAATAACATTACTATATTTTTGTTTTTAAAATTTCCCGAATTTATAAAATATGAAACGACACACACGTGCCTTATTCGTAAATAGGAGAACAATAGTATTTTTATGACGATGAAATATCCACAGACTGTGATGTGTGGCTTAAACCTCTATAAGAATAATATTTAAAATCATCAACTATTTAAATTTTATTTTATTAATGTATTATGTTTTAAACTTTTGCATATATGGTCTGAAAAACGGTGAAGATCAGTTCATTATCAACACGCTTGTAGGTGAGGACCCTACGTTAAGTTTTATGTAGACCAAAAAGTTGGCTAATAACAGGATATCTAGTTGGCGATTTTTGTTTTGTCTAATGGAACACAGAAACATAATATATTTGGTAATTTACAAGATTACGTGATATTAGGCACTGAATTGTATTTAAAAAGTTTTAATAGGATTAAATATTGCAATCCACAATATATTTTCCGAGGTATCCATATACATTGTTTCTTGGAATAAGATGATCACCAGACGTACGGGAGCTTTTTGGATTTGGAGGTGCTCAGTACGTCCTCCCATCTGTGGAAGTTCGGTAAAAAATTAGGGTATGGTTTTATGGGTAGTACCATTTCTATACAATAATATTACTCCTCACAACGCTTTTTACAATACTTTTAACTGGTAATCTATACATTAAGGAAAAAGCTTCATTAAACGCTATGAATAATAGGCTGTAGTATTGACGTGATGATATCTTATAAAATATGAAACCCACTTCTGCTGCAATTCAAAGTTCCATGACACACAAACTTTTTAAATTTTAAATTCGCTTTTCCTGAAAATTTAAGAACACACTGCGATGGTTTTAAAATATCGTATAGAATACTAATATACGGTCTCTTTCGACAGTCTGGCCTAAGGTTTCAAGTCCCAAAAGAGCGTAGAAGGAGCAACAGTCCAGTCGCCGTCTCTGTATGCTTGCCAGGTTCTTCTGGTTAGTCCTTCCCGTGCCTCGTGGAGCTCTCACACCTACGTATAGGATGTAAGTTGGTCTCATTCCTAGGGTTTCTTGGACTCTCCTTTTGTACTTGAGTGAAAGTGTTGTCATCTTCACCGTTAGTTTGATCATCTGCCTAAATGTTATTTGGGGCCGGGTGCTTGATAGTTGGGGTAGCTTCCACTGACCCTCCAGCCCATGGTCTACCCCCAAGCCAGTCAGGCTTACATTAACAAAGAATTACATGTAACATATTAAAACATGTATCTATTGACTGTAACTTTTGCATATGTCGTCATTGAAACATGGTGTGGCGTACTCGTACCTTGCATGTTATAGTATGTACGAACTACATATTTCAGGCTTATACTTTAGAGAGCGTGTGTTCAGTCCAGTGAAGTGTACCATGATATTTGACCACATGATAAATTCACATTATGTTCATTAAGGTAAGTATCATAGCAATGTCCAAATAATAAAAGTTTTGGTGAAAAAGGAAGTTTTGTACTATGCACTTATCAGCAATGTTCATTATTGTTATTGTACATTTATGAATAAAATTTTCATATGTTGAAATGTCATATGCCTGTATTAAGTAAATGAAACAATTTATTTTTCTGATATTATCACATTTCTATCACGTTCTAGCTGCTACATGGACATCCGTATCATCAATGTAAAATTATAGGCTAATGCTCAGTCAATTCCCATAGAGTGACCTGCACCATCATCCGAATAAGTTTTCCTCGTTTCAAAAATAAGTTTTAGGCAATTTTAAGCCTTCAATTTATTTTAGACTAACATACTGAGAGACATAATTGAAATTCTGTCAGCTTCTCAAATGAACACTCAGATAATTAGCTAGTACGTTTGTAAATATTTAAATAATACTTGAGGTAACTTAATTACAGTCACTTACAATTGTGTTGAGGTACTGTTTATATCTCATCTTTATTTTCACATATTTCTATTTTCATTTATATTTAGATTTAGAATTATTGATATATTTGTGTGCATGTGTTGCTCATTGGATAACTTAATTATTTTACAATAAAAATTTATAATAACTAGCTATTGGCAGTTATAATGTGGTTGATTAGATGTTAGATCTTCATATTTGTTCAGCTTTAATCTGTCGCTACCTAAATCCAGTAGTCTAATCTACTGTTATGATGGAAAATTAAGTCATCCATCATTATATGCTTTGTAAGAGAGATTTGTGTGCATTGTCATTAATGGATTATTGATTCTCCATTGATGATGATTACTAATGGGTAGTTAGTAAATTTTAAGCCACTCAATTAGCTAGCACAGACTTGATCATTCATAATCAAATAACTATCAGTGGATACATACATACCGAGGCTATGTAACATTGTTCAATTACGTTATGTAAAAGGGATGAAATACTTATATCGCAGAATTTCTAATTAAGCTGTGCTTTAAACGCTATAAAAATGCAAATCATATTAACTTCTGTTACGAAATTGCATAATAACGAATAGTAAAACATTTTGGAGGATATGACAGTAAATGTTTTGTTCAACTATAGATTGAAGTCACCCGCAGTTTTAGTGAGGAACATTTGGTAACCGTGGCTGATGTGTTGGGCTTGACCTGCTTTGCTCACAGTTAATGTGTGTCATTCTGTAATTAATAGCAAAGATTTGGCAATTACTACACTGTTTGAAGTAACTTTTTAAATATTAATTGAAGTAAAACATTTTATCCTGTATAATGCAGTTGGTATCTATGTTCTATTTTTCTGAGTTTCAGATAGTCATGTTTACATGTGTTTACAAGTAAGAGTGAAGTAGAGCCACAATTGTGATTCTTAAAACCATTATTTGATATATTTTGGATTACCTACTGTACTTTTAAATGAAATTATTGAGGAGCGCTAGTGACTTTGAATGTTGATCCAGTTCACCTTCTTCTTATTGCAGCATCTGGTATCTGACGCTGTTTCAGACATGACTCCTGGAATGTGGAGACTGGTTAGTCTGAAGATATTCAAAGGAAATCGGCGAAGAAGAAGCTCAATTGATTGCACTATGATGTTTCTGACACGATCTATAAGCACGGTGGAGCAACCAAGTCTTTATAAACATATCGTAGCTATTGCAGGAAGTATTAATTCAATGCGAAAGTTACATTTGTTCCAGTTTGCTTAAAAAACAACGATTTTCTAAGATTCATCGGATGTTATATGAAGTTGACCGTTAATGTAATTCACCACATTCTCAATAGCTATAATATGGAATATTTCTTATTATAAGATTGCAATCTTTAAAAGACAAATTAAATTATCAAATCTGCTTTATTTCACTTTTAGAATTCCATTTTAGATTTATTATCTGATATAATCCAACCGATGAGAAAGCAAAACTATCAAGGCTATGAACTAAATACCTAATGGTTTCTTACCCTAACTAAACATAAATAGTATAAATTAATCCAAAGAATAAAAATCTAAGCTCTTAGACTGCAATATTAAAACAAGGAAACATAGACAAGATGTTTGTGTTAGATACAATCTGACACAAGGTCTGACATTAGAGATAATTTTCTGTATCTAATTACTCTCTGGTCACCTTTTAATTCTAGTGTGATTAATCAACACTAATGGTCAAATCAACTGCACTGCAAAGGCGTTAAGTAAACGGTATAACTACAACTGGCGTTGAAAACCCAAATCTTCAAGATCTCCTCCCTCTCAAATAGAGTTAGTGAAGTCATTCTTTACACGTTTTGTGTGCCTAGCTGAACAAAACTCAAATACTTGGTATCGTGTACTATTATTTCGCCTTGTACTACCAACAATTCCATGATAATTATAAATGCTCTATTCATTACGGATTCCCACTAAACGCTTAAAAGGTTTTGAAATTAAGTATTTGTTGTCCTTTTATACGTACTATAAAAACTGCGAATAAACTTTCGTTTATCTGAATGCGTGCTATTTGCATATGTTAATTTAATTTAAATGGTTAATTTACATTGCCTTAAATAACATCCATGTTGTACTTACTTAAACATCCCTGTAGCATTAACATGATGCAGTCTTTCAACCCTTGCATACGTTTTACTTGATGTTCTCACCAACTGCATAAAAAATAATATAAGTTAACATAGAAATATCCATTAAATAATGTTTACGAAATACGTGTCTTGTATAAATTAAATGTAATATGAGGTTTAAAGTTTACTAGTTAAATAGCATTTTGCACCTAAATAGTTTTATATTCACCTCATGCTCAGCGCGGCGGTCCTTATTGCATAAGATATTATTGTGGGAAAACAACTACTGGCCGAAAAACGTGATTTTCCTGACAACAACTAAATATCATATTCTGTAAATAAACAATATTCAACCTTTCATTGTTCTTGTCTTCTTTTACTGTGTTAGGCATGTTAAATATCTAATGCTTTTTCCAGTAATATAAATAACACGTGTTTCAATTTATTGAACTACTAGGTAAATCAACAACTGTGGAAAATATTTATCGTTGCAATATATAAATAAGAACTTACTTCTCTCAGTTCTCTATTCCAATTAGAAGAGCTCCTGGAGGAATTTAAAAACCTCCTTATATCACCTTATATTACTTATAGAAAAAAGTAAAGGGGGGGGGGGTTGCTGACTTCATATTCACCCTATTATTATATTTTTCTAATATGAAAGGTAAGAAAAGGGCCAAAATCCGTCATTCTTTCACTAGTTTTTATTAAGCATGTAATAAATGTAATACTGTAAAATGAATTCTTTTCGTTTTTGAAGTTACAAAAATTTCCATTTACATTTTATAAGCTTCCATTTCGTTTTGAGACCTTGTTGTGTACCTAGCTTACTTATTACATGTTATTACTATTAGATACACAAACAGCTTGATAAGGTACTTTCTATAATATAAGAACTGTCTATAGATCCTAACCAGATACTCCATAAATTAAATTTGTTAAACAGTATGCTGAGATTGAAGTTTAGATACATACGGAAGTGTATGGAAAGAGTATTGTAGAATAATTAAGTTAGAGTCTTCTGGAATGAAGAGCTAGCTAAACTTATAAATGGTTACAAGCAAGGTAACCAAAGTTATTCATAATGAAGTTCCTAACGTTATGAATATACATCTGTTACGTTTTGCGACTTTACGAAAATCTTAAGAACTACACACATCTTAATTGTCATGTCTCGGCATTATCCATTTTTACCTCCGTTATCTGATAGAATAAATATTTGTTATATACCTTACGTATTACTTTGCACTAACTAAAATTTAAAATTACACACAACAAGAAATAAAATGTCAAAAATGTATCTATAAGTTATTAAACTGTTTTAAATTTAAATATTAAATTAAAATAGTATATTAAATAAAATAATAATAAACAAAATATATTTTATTCATTATACTCCATATTTGGTATTATGTGCATATCCGTATATCAGGATAAACAGAGAATAAAATTATGTGGCTAGCCATTCGAAAATAAAATTTAGCTTCATGGAAATAACTAATTTTGTAGAACATTATAGGATGTAAGGATATTTGTTTTATACTGTAAGTCCACCTGAGCAGCAAAAGATTTACGCAAGTACAATTTAGGTTTATATTGTAATAAGTCTGTACTGAATTCTAAAATACGTGCCTACGACGACAACTGAAATATACTTTTGCGATAGAGCGTGACGGTCCATAAGTATGTGCATGATCCGTCTGTATTGAGTGGCTATTTACTTGGGCTATATTCATAAAGTAAGAAACTTCTTTAGGGATAACCTTGCTCGTAATTATTTATATAAGTTTTGCCAGCTCTTGATTCAAGAATACACCAACGTAATTATTCTACACGACTCTTCCCCTTCAACTCCTTAGGTACCTAAACTTCAATCTCATCAAACTTAAAAAAAAATAATTTATTACGTATCTGGTTAGGTTCTATAGAGAGTTGTGTTATTAGAGAAATTACCTTATCAAGCCTTTTCACTATATAATAGTAATAATATTTAATAAGTAAGCTAGGTATATATACATCTACACACACACACACACACACACACACACACACACACACACACACACACACACACACACACACACACACACACACACAACACACACACACACACACACACACACACACCACACACACACACACACACACACACACACACACACACACACACACACACACACACACACACACACACCACACACACACACACACACACACACACACACACACACACACACACACACACACACACACACCACACACACACACACACACACACACACACACACACACACACACACACACACACACACACACACACACACACACACACACACACACACACACACACATATATATATATAACATATATATGTGTATATATATATATATATATATATATATATATATACATATACATGTTTACATATTGAACATCGCTCAGAGCGTTATGGGAACATATCGAAACATTTACCAACTTTGACAGTTTCCATGCCACAACGGTCGCCAATCCGCCTTCACCAACTCTTAGTCGCTTCTCTCTTTCTTTATTTCCCTATCATAGACATTTTAAAGTCACTCATATGAATGCTCAGTCGCTGAGTTTACAAACAACTTTTTGCCTGCAACAGTATATGATCTAAATAGAATTTCATATTCCTGGCTAAAGCCGATTATTCAGTCAAGGGAAGTGACTCTGAGGTTTTTATACAGTCGGATGGTTTAAACCAGTTTAAAGCTCTTTTAAAGCGCCTACTGGTGTCGAATGCATTTTATTCTGTCGGAGGGTTCATGGCTGGCTTTAGGGAGAACTAGAATCAAAATTTACTTAAAAATGTATTAGTTAGAGCCCCAAGTCTCATGTTAAATGAATGTTGGCGTGAATGGACAAGAGATGTATGTTTGAATGAGTATTGTAAGTATGAATGTATATAGTAGGGATTTTAACTAATAACTTAAGCCTGAATTTTGCAATTTAATGCCTTATTACCTCAATGCAATAAAAGGATTATTATTATTATTACTCTTCTTGGTAATTTTTTTCAGCATAACTATATAGCAGTAAAAATGGCGGTGGTTTTGCAATGTATATTAGAGAAGGCTTGAAAAATCCACTTTTTGTCTTCCGAGTACTCGGTTGTGCCTGAATTAATGTTCATTGGGTTTGGATTGTCCGGTCAGATGAAACATTGCCGGGAGCCCGGGAGTGTTTTATTGCCCCAAAATTGGGTGTATTACGAATTTTGAAAATGCACTGTTGCACCACATGCATTTGTATAGTCGTATATTAATCACGGGTGATTTCAATGATGATTTCTTTAAAAAATCAAGACTATAACACTACAGACAGCTGATTTCCATGTTTGACTGGGGTAATCTGTTAACTCTGCTACTGGAGCTAACTCATCTCACTGCTGTGTCTGAAACACTTATTGGCCATTCCAAACAATTTAAGTGTAGCTTTCAGTCCCTGCCATATTGAAACATGGCCTCGTCTGTTGTGTGATTTCATTAAATATATCTTATAAGAACATATCGAAGATTACACTAGGAAAGAATTGGAGTTTCCATCTTCTAAAGACGGAACGTAGAAGACCTCCCATTTTATGCCAAATATTGTACATGTTTTATACATTTTAGATATTTAACACTTTAGACAAAACACGACATCCTTTTTCGTTATAAGTTAGTTGCTTGTGAAAGTTAAATAACTTGCTAAGCGGAGAGTCACAAATCTATATAGCAATTGTTTGGTCCAAGCGGTTATATAGTATTTATTCTACATATCGTACAATATATTTTGAATGTTTAGAGTTGAAAGATACAGAAGTTAAACTTACGTTTTTAATCAAAGTAATTTTGAGTCCAATAATTGAATTTTGTACAACAGTGTAAATTTTATGTCATTATTAATTGTATTATATATTTTAATTAATATATTTTAATTATCAGGCAACTAATTGCAGCCATCGAACATTAATTATTGCTGATTCTACAGTATCCACTGGCTTAATTAACCAACATATTTATTTTTAACTTCGAAAACAGATTCATTCGAAACATGCAAACGCCCTGTTACAAGACTATTAAAATTTTAGAGGCATTAAAGTCAATTTATAATTTTAGTGGCAACATGAATAAATTACGCTTTTCCTTAACTAACGGTCTTATGAAAAGGGATTAAAATGGAGTTTGGTGAAATTTAATTTTATATTATTGCATATTTGTCTAACACCAGAATAATTATTTGATTGTGCAGGGTCTTAATTTTACGTATATGATGTAAATAAGTATTATGGTACGTTTAGTAATTCAAAAAGCCCATATCTATGCGTGATTAAGTTTGTTTTTCTTTCTACATTGCTAGACATTACGTTTCTGTTGAGCTTCGAATTTGAAACGTTCTTCCTATATTTTTGACCTATATAAACTACTACTGCAAATATTTAAACTACTCAAGTAACCTAAAATTTACCAAAATTGTGTGTTTTATTATTCCATTATATTAGTCAATATGCTTCCCAAGAATCCAAAGTAAGAACTGTGTTTATGGTATAAAGAATAACTCATGAAATCTGAATTAGTATTATAAAATAACATAAATATATCAATTTACTAGCTTAAATCCTGAAAATCTAGAATGATATCATGCCATTACATATGGTAACATTCGGAGCATATGAAATTGAGGCTGGCACCATAGCGATAACTGTGAAAATGGTACAATACCGTCCTAATAATGAAATATGGCTGCGACTTACAGATGTTTACAACACAGTTTAATATGTATCGGTGATATTTCTTTTGACATTTACATTGTTTTAAAATTATAATTTGAAGATATTAATGCTACTACCTTCAAATCTGGGTCTGTAAAGGAATCGATATTAATATTAAATTTGAGGCAATAAAATCACTTTACAATACATTAAAAAGAATTTGATTAGGTACCATGATTTTAGAGAGGTATCAGGTTTCTTTACCTAAGGGTGAGAGGAATAGAGAGTATTATTTATTATTCCTAACATTATTTGCATGAAAATTAAATGTATATTATAATTTTTTAATGTGATTCCATGATTCTATAATTTTAAACAACCTCAAAGCAAAGAAGCTAATAATTTTGGATTGAATTATGATTGAAAAAACTTACAGAATCAAACAGTTACACATAAATAATTGACTTTCAACGGAAGTTTATTAAAAAAAAACATTGACTACCGCTCATTTAAAGTCAATATACGGAGAGCAATGTAGCAATTAAACCTAATCAAGCTCTGCCTTGACAATTGGTTGTATTGGTTCCACTGACACCGTACTCTCTGTTTTTCAATTAGAATACTTTATGTTTTTAACAAAATAGATATCGGTTTTATTCCTCTACTGATTCAATTGTATAGTATATTATTATAACTATAAACACTTATTCGTTAAGCAAAATAAAATGTCTCTCATTGTGATTAAATAATAGATAAACAAAACTAATTTTACTGGTATCATAACTAATAAAATTATCACAGAAGTACTGCAAATAAACCAAATAGCGCGGAATTTTTCACGTTAATAATAGTGACTATATTTTTGGGCAAAATAGGTAACGAATAATAATGACTGTATCAAGTTTAGCAAACGCTAGAAACGTGCTATTACTCAGTGTGTAACCATTGGGATTGATAAATTTGAAAGTGCAAAGACGTTTATTTAAGCAAGGTTTACGTAAACCTCAAGGGCATTATTCTTTTTCGGATAAAGTTTCTCATAATTGGACCAAACAGATTTAAAAACAAACTTCAGAATTTGAAAATCCTTTTTATTTTAAGATTTATCAGATCTTAGAAGACTTCTTATTCCAACATGTCCATATAAAACTAAATTGCCTAATGGGAATAAAGATCATATGATCTTTATTTAAGGGAGTATAATTTGGTCTTATTTGAGTTACTTAACTTTAATACATGTGGTCATTATTGTGAATGAATAAACTGCTAATTATTTAGTGTTACCAATAATTATCCTCACTACAACTGTTATAACTTTGGTACCCATCAGGAAAACTTGATCAAAACACATTTAGAACTTATAACCAATTAAAGTATGGAGACAACCACATCTCTTTGCATTTAATTCGGTCAATCAAGAAACATCCTTCTATGTGACTGACGTGTGTGACATGCAAGATATTCACGACATTATCACCCGTGAGCTCAGCGGCTTCCGTATAGCTCCTGGATAGTCTAAACACACGGCTCTTAAACAGAAAAACAATAAGTATATTCCTGAGCCACCTTTCTCAAAATTTCAAAATATGGTTAAAATAAGAAAACTATGGTTATTTTTAACTAATAAACTGCGCCTTAATATTATTTCTTCGTAAATATTTATTTTTATATTCTGTAAAAACCAAGTAGAAACTTCTAATTCTTACTTCCTAGTCACAAGAAAAAAAACTTATAATTAAAATAAACTGTACAGTAATAATAGAGCATGATAAAAATTTGTAAGTATTTATATCATACTTTTTACTCAAAACTGAATATCATAGCGTTAGTTTTGAATGTTCATTTGGATTTTAATCTAATCGAAGCACATTTGGATATATAAGTTTCATTACTTTGTTTTTCACAAACTTGGTCTGTTTTGTAGGTAACGTTTCCATATAGTACTTTGTATAATCACGTCTTCTATTAATTCACTCACATATTCCAGCTATACGTATCTTATATGCATATTGTTACATTAATTAATATATTCTTTACTAGGACCATGATTTTCCTAGGAAATCCCTAACTGAACTAAGATTTAGCGTATATACTGATGATATAAAAATGATAAACTGCTTGCAGGTCACAATTAAAAACCTTGAAAAAGAAATGAGACATCAAGAAACCCAAAAATCAGAACTGCCTACATACATGAGCAATGAAACCCAAACAGAGGCACTCTCACACTGCACCCCTCGGACCACAACCTGCTCCTCAAACTTACTAGTTGAAATTCGTCAACTGAAGTCAAAACAGGACAGCCTGGAGAACGCAGTTAAGGATCTGACATCACAATTTCAGAGTATACGCACGGAAATACCTACTAACTCAGAAAACCAAGGCACATTTATAACACAGAGTCATAACTCAATCACAAACAATATGCAGGTTAAATCAAACAGAACTTCATCTGGGAGGGGAACCAAAAACTGTTTCAGCGTCGCACTACAAGTGGCCAAACATCATTGTAGAACTATACAAGGCCTGGGACCTATGACAAGCAATAAGCCAATAAAGACCAACGTCACTGAAGAGGAAGCTGAAGCTGGCAATGAGAACTGTCCTCTAACGGCCCAAACTACAACACTGAGAGACACTGGAGGCACCATGAAGCCTCCAGTTTCTGCTAAACTCCTAGCACCCAATGAAACATACTTGGACTTCTTTAATAAAAAATGCAGAACACTACAGGGCAACATCAAGAGCTGCAGCGGAGGCTAAAGAAAATGCAAGAGAAATTTCTAAATCTCAGCCAGCTGATAATGGCTTAGTTACTGACACGTTACTAGCAGCACCTACGTCAGGACAGAGCCCGCCTTTTTTAGACAGAAGCTTCAAAACAAAAAGCCGCTACAAATCACGGCTTATCCTAAATTCAATGCTGAAGGAGCACATAAAACACTAACAGTATTTCACCAGAATGTGGACAGGATGACAAATAAAGTAGAAAGAATAAACCACGAACGAAGCACCAGGAAACCGGACATTGTCATCCTCACTGAGCACGGGATGAATAAGGACTGTCTAGAAAATACTCGACTACCGGGGTACTCCCTCGTCAGCAACTTTAGCAGAGTCAGCCACCAAAAAGGAGGAGTTGCCATTTACAAAAGTAACGAACTGGGAAATGATATAACAAGCCTTAATTTTGAAAACCGCAGTATTGAACTCACATGCGAGATCACATGCATAAGTCTTAGAGTAACAAAATCTAATTACCTCTATATTCTTGGAATCTATAGGATAAGTAGCCATCTAGACACCACTCTGGAAATTCTAACAGACCTGCTGGATGACCTCCTAACGCAGAACAACCCAATACTGATCATGGGTGACATCAATATTGACTCCATCAAAGAACATACCCAGAAAACCAAATTTAATGAACTCCTCGCCACTTACAATCTGCACAGACTGACACTCCCAGCGACAAGGATTACCCACAACACTGCAACCGCAATTGACTGTGTCTGCACAAACATGGCACAGCACGACATTGATGTGGAGGTTGTCCACACAGGCCTCTCAGACCACACTGGGCAATACTGCAGCATGGCAATACCAACACAGGCAAAAAAGACACTAATCTCAAATCGCAGACACTTCAACAACAGAAATCTTGAGAACCTTAGGCAGCTTCTATCGGCTCAGGACTGGACAAGTGTGACCTCAGCGAGCGGTATGGAGGAAACCTATACCAACTTCTCCAACATTATGACTTCTGCCCTAGATATAACATGTCTATATAAAAGATCTCGGGCAAGGCACAGTACCCAACGAGGAATAGTAAATGACACAGAGGCCCAGACCTTAAAAAAGAACTTCCAAATTGCTTGGCAAAAGTACATTCAAACCAGCAGAGATGAGGAAAAAAGGGATGCTGTAAAAATTTAAAAAAAAATATGACTTGAAGCTCAGAACCCTCCGACACCTGGCTAGCAAAGAACATATACATCAAGCCAATAACAAGAGTAAAGCTCTGTGGGACATTGTTAATGGCGAGAGAAAACCAAAAGGTGAACAGACATCAAACCTGCAATTGCGAATCAGAGGGAGATTAGTAGACGACCCTAAAATAATAGCTGACCACATTAACACCTACTTTGTTAATGTTGCTAATGAGACCCTTAAGCAGAATGACAGTGTAACTCAAATGCCCCTAGACATGAATGACGTCCCAAGCTTACAAACCATGTCATTACATTGAAACCGTACATCGCCGCTCGCACACCCACAGCAAACCATCAGGGAAGCGCGCGCCCATGGTGGCGAACGGGATGCCGGATCAAAACTAAACTAGGTAAAAAAAAGAACACCGTGGTCAGCATACTCAGGTTCATTTACTAAGACACAATATAGGCCTATCTAGTCAATATAAATATATAAGTATATATACTATAAATAAAAAAAAATAAAAAAAAATAAAAAGTGCCTGCAGTAGTATATACCTCAAACAATCCTTATCAGGTGCACCTGCATACAAAAATTTGAAACGCCATAATTTGAAACAAGAAATGCCAATTCCACCCGGTATCCGTCGGCTAAGGGCGGGCTCCTAATGAAATCCAAGAAATAACTAAATAATATATAAAACTAACTTAAAATTAAATAACAAAATATAAACTATATAAATGGCAACAATAACAATAACAAATAAATAAAGAATATGAGCAGGGTATCACAGATGTTGACTAGTAGCAATGTCCATCATGGTGGCCGTCCTTCAGCAGAGCGCAAAAGCGAAGGTTCTCTGCGACCACGCATGATGGAGAGATGACAGCAGAAAAATCAACTCATCTCCTGGACCTCATCAGTGAGGGGCCGTAAACTTAGCCGCACATGTCAGAAGGAGAACAGCTCCGCAAAACTAACAAACACTTAATTAAACTAAATTTTAACTTGGAGCTACTCCTAACTTGTACACCACGGCTCGGAGTCTTTGCCACTCTACCGGAAAGGCCAAACGCCTTCAAATGGTCAGTGGCCTCTGCAGCCAATAAACCACACACACATACACTATATAAAACACACATGAGCCGGGGAGATATAGGTATTGAACCGGCTCAGACTCCCCCCCAAAAAGGAGGAACTCCCGTCTGTTAATTTCTTCAAAATGAAGAACCAAACGAAATGCCTCTACCCCCAATGGTTGAAGAATTATAAACCGGAAACCCTGAAGTCTGCAGAAGGTAAAACCAAGAAAATCCAGTTGGAGGCAAGAAATCCCTCCAAGAGTTGCGTGGATACAATGAAGAAAACAGGAACCTTGATCAGGAAGAAGGAGCAGAGGTGATCAGGCCTCTGGACCTAAAACCCTCCCGCACAGACTAAAGGGAAATCACGGATGACTCCGGCAAGGCTTCAGATGGGATATGTGCGCCTTCCTGAAAATCTTCCCGGACTGAGGATCTCCCAGTCGGGCAGTCACCGGAGTCAGAAACTTCAAGATGCGGTGGGGACCAGTCCACCTGTAGCAAAGTTTAGCAGCTCTTTTATCCACAGCCGAACTGACTGGGTGAGCCTTGCAGTAAACTAGATCCCCCACCTGGAAGGGATTGGCAATACGACCTCGGTTGTACTTCCTCCTTACTAACTCCCTAGCCCGAATGAGATTCCGCCTGGCTGCCTCCCAAGTGGCTTTCACATTGGGAGTACCAGGAGGTGGCAGAAGATCGCTAATTTTCCAAAGGTTCGCCAAAGGGTTGTTTGGCGGAAAGCCAAATAATAACTCGAAAGGTACCGCCTTGTGACTTTCATGCTGGGGCGTATTAAAGGCAAATTGGATCCAAGGTAGTTGTTGATCCCAGGTGGTCTGATTTTCCGCATGAAAGGCAATGAGAGCAGATCGAAGATTGCGATTAAACCGTTCGGCGTGAGAAGGCTGAGGATAGAAAGGGGAAGTAGTCACATGGCGGATTCCGTGCCCAAAGCACATTCTTTTAAAGATATTGGAGACAAACTGTGAACCATTATCGGAAACTAAGGTGGCGGGGATTCCAGTGTTGAAAAAAAATGGTTACGAAGTGCTTGCACCGTGAGCTGCGCGGTAGCACTCCGCAATGGGAACAACCAAACAAACTTGGAGAAGGCATCCACACAAACAAGTAGGAACTTATTTCCGGACTTGCTCCGCGGGAGAGGCCCAACATAGTCAATGAAAACCTTCTCCAAAGGTTTTTCCGCCACCTCAGATGACAAAAGACCCAACTTGGTATTTTGAGCGGGTTTGCTTAGCGAGCACAGTTCACAAGAACGTACTCGAGCTGCAATATCCCGGTCCATACCTTTCCAGATGAACTGATCCCTAATCTTCGCGATGGTCTTATGAATTCCTAGATGTCCGCCCACAGGAGAAGAATGAAAATACTGAAAGACCATCGGTACAAGAAAGCTTGGCAGCACTAACTTAGGTTTTCGCCGCTGCTTGTCACGGCAGCATAGAGCACCTCGGTACAGAAAATAAGGAGGGTGGGCACCTCCGTTTTTAAGCTCATTGATGATAGCAGTCAGCTCGGGATCCTTAAGTTCGTGTGGAACAATGTCCGAAAATGCCAGAGGAAAGTCTAGGAGCACGCCACAACATGGCGGCTCTGATAAATTCTGGTGGTCGTTAAGTAAGTGATACATGCGTGACAGAGTGTCCGCTATGATATTTTGGGTGCCTCGCACGTGCTGCACTGTGAACTTAAGGGCAGAAATTTGGACTACCCAGCGACCAATCTTCCCGAGCTGACGGGGGTGGGCAAGGAGCCAAGAAAGTGCCTGGTTGTCGGTTTCCAACAAAAATTCTTTATGTTCTAGGTAACGCCTGAACTTATTAATTCCAAACACGACAGCCAAACATTCCAGCTCATAAACAGAACAACTCTTCTTCTCACAAGGGGTTAACGTGCGTGAAGCATAAGCTATGGGCTGCCGGATACCATCTACTTCTTGCGATAAAACAGCAGCAACGGCTAAGGAGGAAGCATCAGTTTGCAAGACGAACTTACGACTGAAATCAGGCATAGCCAAGACTGGAGGCTGCATCACTGCCTCTTTCAGCTGCTCAAAAGCAGTCTGTTGCGCCTCACCCCACTCAAACTTGGCACCCTTTTTCCTAAGAGAGTTCAGAGGGGCCGCCACTTCAGCAACATTGGGAATGAAACGACGATAAAAATTTATCATTCCCACAAAACGGGCAATCCCCTTGGCATCCTTAGGAGGAGGAAACTCCCTGATTGCCTGGGTTCTCTCTGGATCAATACAAACACCTCGAGAAGAGACAAGATGACCCAGAAACGATATTTCAGGCTGAGCAAAACTCAACTTTTCAGGATTGACGGTAAGGCCAGACTCTCGCAACCTAGTTAGAACTTCCTCTAGATGAGTCAAGTGCTCCTCATAACTCTCACTGTACACAAGCAGGTCATCCAGATAGTTGAACACGAACTTAAATTTGACATCATGAAAGATAGAATCCAGGAGTCTGGTGAGTGTCTGGGCCCCCACAGCCAAGCCCATTGGCACTCGGGTGAACTGGTACAAATTCCAAGGCACACAAAAGGAAGTGAGAGGTCGAGACTCGTGTTTTAGAGGAATCTGATGATATGCCTGATTAAGATCAAAAATGGAGAAATACTTGGCCTTACCAAACCAGTCGAAAGCAGAATGCAAATCGGGGAGAGGCACGGAGTCAATTTCTATCTGAGCATTGAGCTTTCGATAATCCAGGACCAATCTGGACTTCCCATTAGGTTTCGGCACTAGAAACGCTGGACTGGAAAAATTTGAGCAAGACGGCTCGATTACCCCACTCTTAAGTAAATCATCAATCATATTTCTCAGAATTTCCATCTTGGGCGGAGCAAGCTTATATGGATGGGAACGTACAGGACGGGTGTCTGTAAGACGAATCTCGTATTCCAAGAGATTGGTCGTGCCCAGTTTGTCAGTTAGGACTTCAGGAAAACTGGAACAAATCTGCCTTATGTCCTCAGCCTCTTTCGGCGTAAGATGTCCTAGTTGGTCAGGAGGAGTCAAGCTCTTATCTTCCATATCTAAGGCAGCAGTCCCACGAGACTCGACATCTGAAAAGGGAACGAGCACCCGCCTGGCGAAAGCAAAGAAAACATGACTGGAGGCCAAATCCAAAATCATGCCAGTTTTTCCGATAAAATCTGCTCCCAAGATGAAAGGAAAAGTCAGGTCCTTAGCCACCAAAAAGCTCCAATCCCAAGAGAAATAATTAATTTTGATGTGAATCTGGGCACTACAGATAATAGGTAAAGGTGTGCGTGAAGCAGTCCAGCAGATAAGTGAACTAGGCTCAACCTGCCGTATTAGCCCAGAGGATTTTAGATCTTCAAAAAACGACAAAGAAATCAGGCTGCGTGCTGACCCAGAATCAACCAGGGCCTTCTGCACCACATTCCCCACAAGTACATCCAGTTGTGGGCAGGTTGAGCGGGCAGCCCTTACTCCCTGCGCAGCCAGAGCAGCAACCTCCCCTCTCGGCCAACGATGATAACTGTCCCCAAGTCTATTTCTTTCTGTTTTGTTTCTGTTCTGCATTTAACCAGCTACCCTTTTACCATCAAAATCAGGTACATATTTGCCCTCAAAATTACCTTTACGGCACGAGTCGGGCTTACTCGTCCGCAAGCTTACTAGTTTTTTTTATTAAGTGGACAAAACGGTCTAATATGTCCCACTTGCTTGCAGCCATAACAGGTAGGAGGCTGCCTACGGGAAGGAGCAGCCGCTGGCTCAGACTGCACCGGAGCATGGACCGGCCCCGGAGGCAAGTGAGGAAGATGCCTCGATATGGCCTCCCTTTGATCATCCGCATCCTGAACCCCTCTAGAGATGATGGAGAGGCGGTCCAAATCCTTGTGTCTCTGATAACAACTCCCGGCTGACATGACAGCGTTTCCCAATAAGCCGCTTTATTTTTATACGGTATTTAAGCTGGGAAGATGATGTTTACAAAATAGAAATGCATTACTCAATCTGATTTGAGAATCGATTTAAAGGGTGTTAAAAATTCCCGTACGGTCTTGATAATTTCAGAAAAATTACAGGTAAAGCAATAAATTTAGTGCATAATGACTGTACCTATAAATCACTCTCTTAATGTTAGGAGATTTATCCGCAATTAGTCAGTAGGAAGTTTTAATTGAGAGCATAGGTCAAGTAGTACATCAAATTAAATGAATTTATTGGTACAGCACAATGCCACAAATCAAAAGGCTCATTCTTTGAACAAATCGTGCTGATTTAGTTTGAAGCATTTAAAATGTAGCTTCTGTTCTAGATGGTACAATATTATTGTATTGGCTCAAGTTGTGAAATTCAAAATTAGTAAATGAATTAAGACAGTTTTCTATGGTAGTTAGTGACTCTTCACATCCAATGGAGGATTGTCTATAAGGAGTTCCGCAAAAACATTTAATGTAAGCGTAGCTCAATATGTACATAGTTTTAAAGTGCAATTTAAGATGCAGTAAAGTCGAAGCCCAACCTAAAAATATTAATTTACTATTATAATAACTGACACCAGTCTTCAGTTTTTCCTTATTTATGTTAACGGTATATGATCAACACTTCTGCATGGAGGACTAGTGCAGTATGCTGATGATACGACTTTTTGTTTTAATGCAATTTGAATGAATTGTCGGAAAAAAGGCCTTTTTGACATCATGAACTTTGTACAATACTTCCAAAGCCTCAATCTCACAACAAACATCTCAAAATTCATCTTTGCTTTGCGCGATGTAGGCAACCATTGTGAACCTGCCGTCTTGTTAGCTGACTCCACACTGAAGAAGTCCTCTCTTAAAAATCCTTGGAATAAACCTTGATTGAGGGTAGACTTGGAATGAGCACATCAATGATGTTAGCGCCTAAATTTCCTCAGTCATTTATGTTTTGAGGTCCTTAGAAAAATATGCCCAGTTCAGGTCCTTATATCAGCGTATTATAGCTTAATTTACCCCCGTTTTTCCTACGGAGTGGTCCTTTGTGTAACTTGTGCAAACTCTCAGTTTCAGAGAGCATTAAAACTCCAAAAAGAAGCTATTCAAACAATCGTAAAAAATAAAGAGTCGTGCAGTCAAGCTTTCAAGGAATTACAGCTGTTAAGTTTACTGCGTCTGTACATTTTGGAAACCACTTTGTTTAATATGTATAAATATGCCTTAACCACAGGCCGTGACATACATATGCATGAGACACGAGGCAGAAAACTACTACAAACTGTGAGACACAAAACGGTGTCTTTTTAAAGACCTTCTCTCTCAGGCAGGTGTTAATATTATTAGCAGACCTTAAAAATGCACCATAAACCCCTTTTGGCGTCACAAGCATTTTATAATGCAAGGACGTTTTTGAAATTAAACTGGAAGACTGCCCTATTAGACTGATGCTTCTGTTTAAAGTGGTTTATACTGGCCAAGAATGAAAGAAGCGTAATTTTTAAATTGTATGTCTAAATGAGAATTTTGTGACATGAATGTTAGAAACTTTAGATTAAAATCCATGAAGTTTTATATACAATTTACTAATGTCGCTTTAATAAATTGACTTGATTTGATTCATAATCATTTGATCCAGGTAGACACTCTCAATACAAATCTTATATCTGTGAGGAATCCTAGCAGAACAAAGGACGCTTTAATTGTTCCTATAATCGTTTATAATTATTGATCCTGGTAGACACTCTTAATACAAAACCAATATTTGTGAGGAAACCAAACAGATTAGAGGATGCTTTAATTATTCCTTAAACATTGAGAATACCCGTTTATAATCCTTATTACTAGTGGACAAGAAATATTCTTACTTCTACTAGGTGTTTTTGATTCAGTATTTGGTATTATTAGGAACAAATTATTTATTCACATTTTTTTTTTCAGGACAATAGTTTTATTGCAAAATCTTTAGCTGGCGGTAAAAAAAACTTCGAAGTAGTTCGTTTATTTCTTTTGTTAATGTCAGATTTTTCTTATATTTATGTTTATCTAGCGATAAATTCTTAAGGGATTTCGTTTTAATCTTAATAGAACATTTAATTAATCTACATTTGCAACCTGAATGGGCCTATTAGACAAGAAGTCTTCAAGAATACCAAACCACTTTATCCTTTGTATAAAAACTGCTATATAATACTAATGCTAAATAAAGTGTCTAAAGCATGTTCCTTACCAAGTTTTACTGATTTAAAACTAGCATATCTTTAATGGAAGGTTTTTAACTAATCTACTTTCAAAAAGATTTACTGCAAAAAATACTCTTCTTTTTATTGAATTGATCAAATACTAGCACCTTCAATATTAAGCACTTATGACAGCATACAAGCCTGATTTCATTGTTTCATTAATTTTAATTTTTCAAGAACCTTAAAATCTGTCCTTTTTGTAAACAAGCTGCCTCTCTGTGTACTGGTGGAATGAGCATTGGTCGGTCACATTAGAGTTTGTATCGCAGGTGCCCAAATATCTCTGGTTGGCCGACAATATAATCTCTGACTCTCTGTGTACTGGTGGAAACAGTATATGAGCATTGGTCGGTTACATTAGAGTTTGTATCACAGGTGCCCAAATATCTCTTGTTGGCCGACAATATAATCTCTGACTCTCTGTGTACTGGTGGAAACAGTATATGAGCATTGGTCGGTCACATTAGAGTTTGTATCACAGGTGCCCAAATATCTCTTGTTGGCCGACAATATAATCTCTGTGTACTGGTGGAATGAGCATTGGTCGGTCACATTAGAGTTTGTATCGCAGGTTTCCAAATATCTCTGGTTGGCCGACAATATAATCTCTGACTCTCTGTGTACTGGTGGAAACAGTATATGAGCATTGGTCGGTCACATTAGAGTTTGTATCACAGGTGCCCAAATATCTTTTGTTGGCCGACAATATAATCTCTGTGTACTGGTGGAAACAGTATATGAGCATTGGTCGGTCACATTAGAGTTTGTATCACAGGTGCCCAAATATCTCTTGTTGGCCGACAATATAATCTCTGACTCTCTGTGTACTGGTGGAAACAGTATATGAGCATTGGTCGGTCACATTAGAGTTTGTATCGCAAGTGCCCAAATATCTCTGGTTGGCCGACAATATAATCTCTGACTCTCTGACTGCTGGTAAATATACTATTTTTGTATTGGTCAAATAAACATAGCGCGTACGTGGCAGGTGTATATTGTATCATGTTAAGTTATTTATGCTAATGTATATACACAGAGTCATATATGCACCACCTCAAAGAAATACACAATAAAAATAATTAAAAGTAACATATGAAGAAAAAAAATGTACATCAACTCACAGACTGATTAATTAATTTTAAAATTAACTCCGTAGAACATTTATAACTAATAACTTACAGTTTACCTAAGCCAGGCTGGCACTTTACATGAAATACATGTTCTTCATCACATTTTCTGAGAAATATTTTGCCACCTTTGACCCAAACCCACTTGTAGTTTTTCTTAATCTTGACTTTTCTAGCTTCAGCAAATATACTTCTCCTTTCAAGTGTTATGGGATTCATTTCTACAGACAGGAGAGTCTGTTGGAAGTCCTAAGTGTCTCATGGAAAGTTAATCACCTCTTATTTTCATCAATATCCTCTATGCATCTATTATTTTTATGAACTTCACTATGATTCCTGGAGGACCAATAGTTGTAAATCAATGAAAATGAGTCTTTCACCATAAAAAAAACAAAGAAAATCTCCCATTGTAAATAAAATATATGATTATCCCATATTTACCTTTTAACGACAGCCCCCAGAAAAACAAAACCAAGGATGGTGAACAGTATTTTAAAAACACAAGTCCTTCATAACTTTGAACTACTTGTTAACGTCAAAATAAGAGTTATATTAACAACTTAAATTATCGACAGTAATTACGATTCAGTCTCATGCTGTCTGCTCTTCTTGGTTCACTAACCGTCTTTGAACATTTTTAATATAATTACGACATGGAGAATCTTCGTCCTCGCTTTGGGGATTACTGCTCTGGAGGTTATAAGCTACTAACCAAATGTTTATGTTTGGGTCGGCTAATGAAATACACTGGCATTAATTTTTTTATTTATGGGAAGGAGAGACTGTACCTCTTTCGTCATCATTTTTTTTTTCGTTCTTACCGGTCACTTTTTTAATATATTACCCAAGACAATAAGGGCCAGTCAGTATATCAGAAGCGCGACAGTACTGATAAAAGTACAAGGTACAAAATCATAAACATGATGTTAACCTCAACTATCTCTAACACACCGAAAAAAATTGTTTATATAAGTTTATTGTATACTTACCAAAATTAACTTTCACATTTGCAATTATTTAACACATCATAATAAATTAATTTGCAAAAATGCACATTGTAGACAAGAATGCACTCAATATGTTTTCCATTACTAAGGTCACCTATTTAATTTTTTTAACTATATGATTACGCATACAATGTTGAACATTGGCTATTTGGTGTTTCTTGTACTTATTATTAGTATAAAAATATCACATGCATTGAATTATCAACATTTTAAAACTTTTTAGCTTCTTCATTTATAATGTGTTTTAAATTAATTGGTTTTAGTTACTGATTTGTTTTCTTTCGTGTTTCTTATGTAACATAGATCTATGTATATATAAACATTCATTCCAAATCTACTTTTTAAGCTTTATGCATCTATGCCGTATCATGGGCATTAATTATTCTGGAATAACAAGCAGCAATGCTCAAGCCATTCATCAAACTTAATTCAAATCAAACATAGAGCACACCAAAGGCACCACTTCTATAAAACTGGTGTCCAAGACTTCCCAGGACAGACCTACTTAATTTCATACTCGATCCAATGAACCTAGTTTTGTATTATGTATTATATTACATTTATCAGATTTTATATGGTATATTTACCAGAAGTTTTATTATATTTAAAAAATAAAAAGAAAACGTTCGTTATTTAAAGATTATTATGGAGAATGCACGTTATATTCAAGAATAAGAGCACAACATTTTCTTTCTACGGTGTATTGGAAAAAGCAAGGTTTTATAACAAATTATATTTTACGCTCGGGAAAGCAATTGAACCTCAAAATACTCTTACAATACTACGTATTTTTTATTAAGAAACCATATTTACTTCAATTAGAAATTCATAAGAGAATTTGTTTTGTTGTATTACATTTAGCAGCATATATTAAATAGGCGGCAATTGGGGGATTTCAGTATTGTGAAGTTTACATATACTGAATAATATAGATAAATATTATACAATTTTCTATAATCAGTAATTAACTTAGTGATGAAATGTTGAGACTAGGGACAGACCATAACCAGTTTCTGCTGGAAACTGTTCTTCAACAAGTCGATGGAACAACTACACATATTTTGTCGATGATAGAAGTTAAGAAAGGAAATTTATGATTCAATACCTTATTCGAGTGTCTTTATTCATGTATTTCAAGTAAAATGAACTGAAGCAGTCATGATCAATATTTGAAGCAGTTTTCGGTACTTGGGCAGTGCTTAGTTGAATTCAGTTACCACTACCGGTAGGCAATTCTATTTTACTTTTAATACTAATTAATGATTGCAAAAAACTTTATAACATGAAGCTCCAAAATATTACATTATTGCACCACGTAGACGTATAACTTCCTATATAGAAAATCAAACTGGGAAAAAAATTATACTACAAAACCGATAGGACGATAAGCGTTTGCTATAGTCAATAGTCAATGGTAAAACTACTTTATTCTGTAATATGTACAAGGTATAAAGAATAGCGTCACTATAATGAAACTAAATACTAATATTAATTTTAAAATATAAGTACAAAAATAAAATCGTAACATCTTGACAATTTATCTTCAATTGTTCTTTAAATGAATTAATTGGTTTTGTATTGTAATATTCCTCAAAAGAATATAAAGACAAACTAGTTAAATAAAATTTGACTTCTTTTTTAAATTTTAACATATCTGTTTCCATCATAAATTTTGTTGGTAAATTATGTAAATATCTAACACCTCTGTAATATGTTTTCTTTTTTAAAATTCAAGATTGTGTTGATCAACATGTCTATTAAAACGAGTATTATATGTTTGTTTATTTTATTTTTAGTATCGGATCAAAAAATTGTTTTACACAAATTATTGATTCAAATATGTGTAAACCATATACTGTCAAAATTCCAAGTTCAGAAAAAATATGTTTAACATAATCTGTATATCTTTAATTTTTCTTTATTCTCAAAGATTGTTTTTGTAGGAACAAAAGCCTATATAAATTACTTATTATTGTTGCTCCATAAATGCTTATTCTGTAAGCTAAATGTGAATGGATCAAAGAGAAATATATTGATTTTAGTCGCAATGCATATAGACCAGTAGACATCTTCGTAGTAACATGATCTACATGTTTATCCAAAGCTAAATTTTTATATATTATAAGACCTAAAAACTTTGTGTGGTCTACTTGTTTAAATCTGTCATTGTCTAGAAAAATGTCACAGTTTAAATTTGATGTGGATTGCTTTGTACAAAAATTAATATAATTAGATTTATCTGAATTTAATAAAAGATTATATTTGTCAAAAAAAATCCTTAACCCTACTTAGATCAATATATGATGAAATTTCAATATTCTCAAGCTTCTAACCAGAAAACAAAACATTTGAATCATCAGCATACAGACATACGGCACCATCCAACCCCTCCATCACCCCTGGCAAACCTCCTATATAACATAAAAACAATAGAGGTCCCAGGATAGACCCCTGGGGCACACCATGCCGCGGTGGCTGCAGCTGTGATCTATGAGCCCTCACATAATGATTTTTACTGTGAAAAATTGTTTCTTCTATTTCTACATATTGTTTTCTATTTGTTAAATAGGAATCAAACCATGTTTGCTCCTTTCCATATATTATAACGAAGCTGTTTAATTTCCTTATTAACTTTACATTACTGACACTATCAAATGCTCTGGTAAGATCTAAATATATCCCAATTACTTTTTCTCTTTTATCAACTGAGTCAAGAATGGAATGGATAAATTATATACCGGCCGTTATTGTTGATTTTCCACGACGAAAGCCATGTTGTTGTTTGTCCAACAGTTCATTAGACTCTAGGTGTTTTAAAAGCTAATCATAAACCACTTTTTCGAATATTTTAGAAAAAATTGGGAGGAATTACACTGGCCTATAGCATGTTGCATCAGTCACATTACCTTTTTAAAGAGAGGAATCACTTTGGCAACTTTTGAAATATCAGGAAATATTCCTGAAATTAAAGAAGAATTGATTACATTAGCAAGAGGTTTTAAAATAAAGTGAACATATTTTTTAACAATATCAATTGGTATATCATCGTGCCCCACTGAAAACTTAGATATAAATGACAAAACAATTGTTTTTAACTGATACTCAGACACCTGTTGAAATCTGAAACATGGCCGAGCACAGGTCAGATGCTCACTATTGGTATAAATGGAGTTGAGCTGAGGTATTTTAGGTAATACTGGCAAGTCAACGGCTGTCACAAAAAATTCATTAAAAGTGTTTCCTACAGTAACAGGATTATTTATTAATTTTCCGTTTGCAATAATACTTTTATTATGATTTACATTGGATTGTTTGTTTCCCTCATATTTAATTATTTTCCAAGTTGTTTTTGGATTGCAGTCAGAGTATAGAATTTTGTCATCGAAGTATTTTATAGAATTTTGTCATCGAAGTATTTTTGTTTATTTCTATTCATCCACTCTTTCAGTATATTTTTCTTTTCTTTTATGACTACTTTCAAACTTGTGTTTTTGGAAATTGTAAATTTTTTTTAAAGTTCAACTAATTCATTCTTTTTAATTTGTATATCATCTGTAATCCATTTTTTGTCTTAAGAAATGTGTTTTAACAGTTTAACTAATTTTAGGAAAATTTATTTCGAAAATATAACTAAAAGTGCTTTGAAATAGTTGATATTTCATATCCACCGGTGATTGATAAACTGCTATCCATGTCTCCTTTGATACATCTCGCAAAAATGTTTCAGTGTTATTAAAAGTAAATCTTCTGCATAGTTTTTTTTTATATTAATTTTACTCGATTTAACACAATTTAAATCTAAAAATTCTAGAAGTAGACCATCATGAATTACCTGATATATTTAATTTTGTACAATTTATATTCGTCATAAAGTTATCTATGGCTGTCTGAGAATCAGCTGTAACTCTAGTTTGGAAGTGCATCAAATATGTCATATTATACACTTTTAATATATTACTAAATTTAGTGTAAATTATATTTTTTTAATACATTTATGTTTATATCTCCAGCCAAAATCACATTTTTGAATTTTTGACATACTATATTACACAAAATATCTAAGTTATTTAAAAATGTATCTTACTAGACAGTGTTGGGGTGATCTATATAAAACTGCCAATACAAAAGAAAGTTGATCTACAGTTATTTCAGACAGGCAGCACTCAAATTCCTTTTCTCCTAAGAGAGCTTCAACTGCTGGTAATTTAATACATCTGAAATGTATACGCTCTTTAGCAAATATTAGCACTCCACCTCCAGATGAATGAGATCTCACAAAGACGAGCAAATGATGTACTGAGGAATGTGTAACCCAACCAATTCTGCTGCTGTCAATTTATGTTCAGTTAGTGCTAAGATATCTGGTTGTATTTCCTCAAAATTTATATTTAAAATATTGAAGTGGGACGACAAATGTTGAACATTTTGATGAAAAATTGAAAACTTAGATAATGATTGACAGCTCCTTGCTTTAGTATGCCTACTATCTTGAGCAAAATCGTGTAAACTTTCAATTGATGATGGCAGGTGCTGCATGTTCTCATGAACATTGATAATGTTATTTGTATTTGTTGTATTGTTATTTTTGTAAAACTGAACCGTTGATATTATTTTTCTCTGCTCCATTATTTTTTTTCTCCTCTATTTTACTGGGCTCTTCTGCAATTGATTTGCTAAAAAAGTGACAGTGGTGACATTAATGAAGGTTGTTTTGACAAATTACTACCTGCGTTTTAATTGCTCATTGAGTTGCTGTTGTTCTGGATATTAGAGATTCTATGTGTGGTTGAATTTTATTGTGTGTTTGTGTTACTCTGAGCACTGCAATGATCTTTGTTCACATTTTGTCTCATCAACTTAGCTAGTAAAGATTTACCTCTTCTATTAAAATGAAAGCCATGATTTGTATAGTAGTTAGTCTGAATGGTTGACAAATCTATAAAACCTCTGATATTAGATGTTGACATGCATTTATGTAGTTTTGCATTTACACAGTGAGTAGCAAAGTTTTCTTTAGGCCTATCAAAACGGAATGGAAAGCTTAGAATATGTACATTTGTTTTAGATGCTACATTTACTATTTTAACTAACTTTAACTATTAATAAGTAATTCATGGCCCTTGACTCGATCACAGGCATTGCTTCCACAGAGAAATATTGCATGGTCTTCAGCTGTAAAATTAGACGTCATCTCCACCAAATTTTGAGCAACATAGTTAAAATTTGCTCCTGGATTTGTGACAACTTCCACAGTGAAACTTTCCCCAGTTCTTCTTCCAGAAGTGGTGACATATGCTTCCCATGACTATCCGCCACAAACAGCAATCTGGGCTTCTTGGTTTTTGTTGACCTCGAGTTTGTTGGCTGGTTACATTTTTCCAGTATTCCTGTCATTGTTACCTGTGATCATTTATCTTAGAAGTACTCTCCTCCACTTCCGACTCGCTTAAAGCTTGAAATTAGTCTTTACACATTATAGGTTGTTCTGGCTTTAGTAATGGCAAACTTCTCCGGACTTCTTTATTTTTAGTTTGTACTTTTACAATAGTGGAGTAAAGCTCACTTAAATTATTTACATTAATAATTTCTTTTTGTTTTCTATCGTTTTGTAATTTAATTATAAATTCTTCTCTTTCTATAAGTAGGGTTTCTAAGCTGGTTATCTGTTTGCGGAGATTCTTTTCTACACATCTTGATACCTCCAACTGCTTACCCATGTCAGTCACTATTAAATTTACACTTTCTAGTTCATTCCTTAGCTCCTGATTCAGCTGCAATAAATCTTCATTGATGTTGTCTGTGTCATGTAGTGCTGCTTCTTCAATTTCCTGCTCTTTATAACTCTTTTCGTTTTTATTTTCCTTATGTAAAATAATCTGCTGATCCGATACTGAGCATCTATTACACTTTCACCCAATATGCTGAGCAATAAACCTTTATGTATTGCTATAGACAATCTATCTATACTCGGAAACATTGGATACATTGAACAAAAATTAAGAAATATCATGATCTTATCAATAGGATTTGTATTGAAATTCTCGAATTCAATGTTTAGGTTTAAGAATTGGAACATGCATGTCGAGGGCGAAAGCTGGTCTGTACTACGGAAATACCCAAATGCCAAAACATGTAAGTTAGTTTTGCATGAAATCGTAGGAATCCTAGTCAACGAGTTATGTTATGCAGTAATATTTTGCTTGGGGATCGTATTTTATATATTCAAGTACGTGCACCACCGAAGAGCAGCTGCTGTCAGTGCTTGCAGATGAGTAACATTACAAGAATATAGACATAGAGTTAACAATCAAAAAATCAAATACAATTTATAAAACCACCATATTTTTTTATTTCGTTTAACTGTTTCTAGATTTTTAAGAAAACTCAAAAATATATATATTTCGATATATCGAAAGTTTGCTGCATTTTTGATTAATAGCAACCAAGTTGGTCTCAATAAGCTAAGAAATTCCCTTCATTTCAATAAAAATCAATATAGAATACATCATTACATTTGTCACTCAATTAGGTATGTGATTAATTTACATACTATTATTTCTATTATTGTTTTTTATGTGCTTTTAATGTTTACGTGTATTTTGAAAAATTTACTGAAATTTTGTGTTAAAATGATTAAAACGTTTCAGCTGTTGTTTACTATCACTGGTATTAAGCCACCGAATATTGCATATGCTATAACAGGCAAATAGACAATAAAGCCGGAGTGGTACACAACACTTCCTACAATGTAGGATTGCAGAGAGTTGGATAGTAATTAAGTAAATAGCTTTTAACCACGTTAAATTAAGCATGTTTAGACCAAGTGGTCTGCAGTATCTGATTAGTATATTGGTTTTGTTTGTTTGGCTAAATGTATTCAACGATTCAGCTAAACTTTATGTTTGAAAGGGATTTCAAGATATAAAAATTTGTGTGTGTTTTGTGGTTTCATTCTATCAAAACATTCAAGCTGATTTGTGTTTTTTGACTGTGTATACTTAAATAATAACTTGGATATTAATATAAATCGCTTTAATACGAGTATATGATAATCCAGAGCGCCACCTTATAGCAATATATTCATTTTGTGAAGTAGAGAATATATAGATTTCTGTGTTACTAAATTAAAGTCCTAATAAGTAGATAAAATTAAAATACGTGTCAATAAGTCTCGGGCGACTTGTAACACTCGATAAATAATTAAACTTATCAGACTTGTTAGACATTGGTCAAACACGAGTTTACGCCACTCTTGCCTCATGACATCTTGTGCAACCGAGGTCCAATCGGTCTTTGGTTCATTTAATAAGAAAATACAATCTTACAACTTTTCTGCAGACACATAGTAGAAAAGTATTTATCGAAACCTTAGAGGGAGTTACAGACATTATATATAATATTTATGTAACTTAATACCAAGGTCCAAATAGGAACGAATAGATAAAATGTGCATTTATTAAAGTATATAGATATATGATAAATATATTTTACAAGCTTGTTAATGACACGTGGGATCAAATACTCAATACATTAAATGCTACATTAAATTTAATTACAAGAAAAATTTAAAACAAGGAGATGGATAAATTACTTTACATAACTGCACCGAAGTTTAAGATACGGCACGATTACTCTCATCTTTATTCCAGTTTAAAACATTATGGTATTATTATTATGTGTGATGGTATTAGTGATTTTATAATTATTTTGGAATCTGATGATGCTATGTTCTATTTTACGGAAATACTGATACATGTTTCGGAATAAACTAAATACCATGCACGCCTTTACTAAGGAATATCTATAGAGATAGGATACACGACTGGTATACAGAGTCTAAAATCCGCGTGTCCTTAGTTTCCATTTGATACATTTGTCTTTTCGTGTGGGATCGGTATCGGCAACACTGTAACCCAATGGTTAGTACATGTCTGTCTTATCACGCTTTTACTAGAATATCTATAGCGATAGAATACACGATCGGTTTGACATGTTCTAAAGTCCGTGTGTCCTTAGTTTCCATTTGAGACCTCTACCTCTGCCTTTTCGTGTGGGGTATCGGCAACACTGCAACCCAATGGTTAGTACCTGTCTGTCTTTTCACGCCTTTACTAGAATATCTATAGAAATAGAATACACGATCGGTTTGACAGGGTCTAAAGTCCGTGTGTCCTTAGTTTCTATTTGGGACTTCTGGCCTACATGTCAGTTGGCATAGTGGTCACTTTTAATCCATAGCAAACATGGCAGAAAACCGCGACTAGCTCATACAATGTCAAGTCCTCCATCTTCTTGGCGTGGGTGGGCCAGTCCGGGACGCTGTCCAAAAACAGTGCTTTAATCCGGGGAGTAAATTCCTGATCAGGGTTAAAAGCTGAAGATGTATCTTCGTGGCCTTCATAAAGGCCTTTTACAGTGGATGCAATCTTCTTCGGTGTCGTTTCGACAGCTGGAGATCTGGGCCTTTTCCCTGTCTTCGCAGCACCTCTAAAGGCTCGCTCTCCGATTTTCTTGAACATGTGGGTCATCTAGAAGTTGCTGCTCCTGAGCTGTTCACTTCTCAAGGGCTGATGTTCAAATGGATGACGGTATTAACAAAGTTGTAAAATAATAAAGTAAAAAAATTTAACTAAACATAGTTCTTATAAGGTCCACTTCTTCATGACAAATCTGTTCGAAAAGGTATAGGTACCATTATTAGGTGAACCACACACAAACTATCCTTTACAACGATACACGTTCCAATTAAAGAAAAACAGTATTGGGCGATGATTTTCACAAGGAGCTAGAATGTCTCAAAGATCTCTCACAAAGATCTCTCACAATTTGTACTGATGACAATGTACGATGCTTTATAAATAATAAATCTTTTATAACGTAAATAAAGTATTTTTATTGCTTGGTAATATTTATCTATTTGTATGTGTTATATTATAATGTTTTAAAGGCACATATGATATGGCAGGAAATCAAATGTATTAGTTTCAATAGTCTGTACTGTATCATTTATATTTCAGGCAGATTTTTACTACAGGTCTGTGGGACTGCAGCCAGTTATTGTTTTATGAATTTGTATTTTTTGTAAATACTATAAAATATTTTATAAATCCAATCACTGTGGCTTGCCGCATACCTATAACATTTATATGAAAATATAATTTTGGACGAAATTATCACCAAAGTAAAAGGAAGATGAAAAACTGCATTCGGGTGTAAAGGTCAGCAAAAACCAGTTTGCCATTCAACAGCAATGTGATTTCCTGTGCCCAGGTAAGCGGCTCAGAATATGTTATCTATCCATCCTGGCTGATACTCGTGAACTGTAATCCTATTTAACTTTCTTTGTCACTCACAGATTTTAATGATATACCTCTATGTTATTACGCTGGAATTTCAGTATCTCCATCAAACTATCCAGATATACAAGTGTAAATGTAAGACCAGTAAGAAGCCCTAAGAATTTTTAATATAGAGATATAATATGGCCGAAAAGCATAAGAAATTCCATTATATTTTGAATAATTTCAAATGTTGGACTGTGAATAATATGAGTAAAGAGTGGTTTGAAATGAGATAAATTAAAAACGTCTTTGTGTTAGTGCCAAATTTTTCACAAGCACAACATAAGTCTAAAACCCAGTGCATTTGTGAGATTGGTGTTTAACAAGTTTAATCTTAAAAGCTAATAGGTGGAAGCCATAATTTCATGACGATAATTAAATACAATACTGGCAACAGTTTCGTGAATGCTTTTTGGATATATCCATGGCTTTATCCATTACCGATCCTGAATTATTGTCTATAGTGTAATAGGCTAAAGATACGTCACACAACCACTTAGGGTACATAGAGGTAAGATCAATCAAGCCTAATCTATATTTCTACAATCGGTTACCGGATCTATTGGTCGGAAAACAAAGATTGACGGATGTTTTAGGGCTACCTGTTTGTTTTCACTGAATGCCTTAAGTCTACTTATCAGTAGATGACATATTATTTGAGTAAAAAATCTCAAACTGAAGTTCTGTAACAAGTCTTGTTGATAGAAGTAAAAGATACAATTTTTAAAAACAGCACACTCGTACCTATCTAATATATAAAACGCCAGATATGTAAAAGAAAGAAGATCGATGTCTCTCTATACACAGGTAAAGCTATAACGTTATAGTATAACACAATTTATATAGTATGGTTAACCATATTTGATTGTACATTGTTACTTTAATCATGAATATAATACGGAAGCAGACAGCATCCAATATCCAATAAACGTACCATATGAGGTTTTATAGCCACGTCTAAATGTAGAACACCACAAACCCATTGTATGAAACGATCTCATGTTTGTACACGGAGTGATACAATAGGAATCACTTTTTACATTGGTCTGTGTGAAATTAACTCTTGTTTATACAGATATACATTCTCCGTATTTTCGGAAATTACTCCGGACATAAAGTCACGTTTGTACATGGAGTGATGGGATGTAAATAGGTTTTCACACAATTAAGTGAGAATACTTGCTTATAAAACTACTCACTCCTGAGTACTGAGCGATATAACAGAAATTGGTTTAAACATTGCTTAGGGAATATACATATGTTGTAAAATATGAGTACAATAACACATTAACGGACATTATTTTGTACAAAAAGCATTTTGTGAAAGGAGTGATGATGGAATTCTTTCACAACACAAACCTATTGTACGACACATTCTTATATTTGTATAATTATAATTGTGTTTTCACTAGTCAGTTTGAATATAATTGTAATTCATACAAATAAATACTAAAGCTGTATACAAATTCAAGTATATGGATTGATGCAATAGGGAATGATTTAGATATTGGTGAGGTATGATAACCCTTTTTGGAAAGGAATGCCCCCTAGCGAGTAGTTTTCTTTAACCTAGCTAATAATCCAATTCAAATAATATTACACTAGAAGCAAATAGAAGGTTATGATATACATTTACTACCTACTAACAGTGTTAATGTTTTTTTAATAACTAACCAACTTCTGATATTTCTTTAAATCCCTTAAAGATAAAGTAAGAACCATAGTTTTAATTTTATAGTAAAGTAAGGAAGAATGGTTTCTTCCCGTGCCTGAGATCCGTACTCTGTTTTAACACAAAGGACGAAAAATGCACTGCTCCGAGTAGGCTTCCTAACGCAAGAAACTCCTAATTACGGAAGATCGTCGACGACTGATAAATAATTAAAATGAACCGCAAAATTACTGAATATTGACTATAAATAACTAAAGTAACTCAAAATAATACTCCTTATTTAAAAAAATTAAATTTTAGCAGCACAATTCTTCATCCGAAAAATGAAAAATATTTGACGTAATACTTCACCTTTAAGGGTTTCAGTAATTATTGAAATGCTTATGAATGATTTAGTTTTAAAATTTTCTTGAATATTTGTATCGTTAAGGCAGCGAAAAAATTAAACGCTTTACTCCTCACAATCTATCTCATTTTGGTTTTGAAATTTCAACAGACTTTATATGTCGTGCGCATTGTACACCTATATATTTATTCATAAAAGATGTTTATGTAATGCAGTTTAAACATTAATTTGTATGCTGTTTGTAAATTTTAAAATTTATTTTCCTACATTAACGGTTGTTTTGTAATTAAATGTATAATACTGAGATTTATATAAAAACCCATTTGTTTCAAAATATTCCCTTCAGCTGAGTATAACAGTTTCTAATTGTCTATAGTTTTATTATTAAAATTTTGGTCCCTTTAAGTTTATATTTTCAAGATATTTTATAAAACCTGGACAACGATTCTAGGTCACGCAGGAGCTTAAATTATGTCGAAGTTGCGTTAAATGTATCAGACAGACAAAATGACAAACTACGTAGGAGCTTTAGTTATTCATTAATGTTTTAGTTATATACATTTTCGAAGATTTTATATTCAATGAATTTTTGGGTCTTTTTATATTTTTTATATTTAAAAAGTTTTACTAAAATCTTCAGTAACACTAGAAATGTAATTATAATTTATCTATAGTAATCTAATTACATCGATTTGTAAAATAGTGACGTAACACTAACATCTTCTCTGAAATAAACTCCATATGTATTTATTGCATTTACAAACATAAAGGTATTAAATTGCTATTCTAAAAATATTTAAACTAATTTATGCTTTTTATCCGATAAAGATGTCCAATAATATTGACAACAGATGTATTATAAACTACGTTCTCAATCCAAACAGTATATCTCCATTAAGACATTAAAAGGTAACAATCTATCAGGATGTGTGTATTTTCTATTTTTATTTATTTAAATATTTGAATTTTTTTGGACAGTTATTAAAATCAAATACTACTAGTCGTAAATTAATATTGTGGAATGTAAAATCCAGCTGTTATGCAAACAATTATAAATAATATACTCTTAGCGTAGTAAAAGTAACTCAGATCACGTTATATACATGATCTAGCGATTTATATTAAATTAGATATTGTATGAAGGAAATAATTTGTAAGATATGAAGATTTCCAAAATTATACACACCAAAGCACGTACACACCAAAACACACACACACACGGTATTTCGGTATTCTGTATGTGTGTGTGTGTGTGTGTGTGTGTGTGTGTGTGTGTGTGTGTGTGTGTGTGTGTGTGTGTGTGTGTGTGTGTGTGTGTAGTGTGCTATTGTGTGTATAATGTTGTAAATCTTCATATGTTACAAATTATTTCCTTCATACAATATCCCTTCACCAAATAGGTATGTTAAGTAAATCTTCGTATGATAGGCTACAAATTATTTCTTTCATACAATATCCCTTCACCAAATAGGTATGTTAATGTAAATCTTCGTATGATACAAAATATTTCCTTCATACAATGTCCCTTCACAAAATAGGTATGTTAATGTAAATCTTCATATAATACAAAATATTTCCTTCATAAAATGTCCTTCGTATGATAGGCTACAAATCAAATAGGTATGTTATGCAAATCTTCGTATGATAGGCTACAAATTATTTCCTTCATACAATACCCTTAACCAAATAGGTATGTTAATGTAAATCTTCGTATGATACAAAATATTTCCTTCATACAATACCCTTCACCAAATAGGTATGTTATATAAATCTTCGTATGATACAAAATTATTTCCTTCATACAATATCCTTCACCAAATAGGTATGTTAATGTAAATCTTTGTATGATAAAAAATATTTCCTTCATACAATGTCCCTTCACCAAATAGGTATGTTAATGTAAATCTTCGTATGATACAAAATATTTCCTTCATACCCCTTCACCAAATAGGTATGTTATATAAATCTTCGTATGATACAAAATTATTTCCTTCATACAGTATCCCTTCACCAAATAGGTATGTTAAATAAATCTTCGTATGATACAAAATATTTCCTTCATACAATGTCCCTTCACCAAATAGGTATGTTAATGTAAATCTTCGTATGATACAAAATACTTCCTTCATACCCTTCACCAAATAGGTATGTTATGTAAATCTTCGTATGATACAAAATATTTCCTTCATACAATATCCCTTCACCAAATAGGTATGTTATATAAATCTTCGTATGATAGGTTACAAATTATTTCCTTCATACAATGTCCCGTCACCAAATAGGTATGTTAATGTAAATCTTCGTATGATACAAAATATTTCCTTCATACCCTTCACCAAATAGGTATGTTATGTAAAATCTTCGTGATAGCTACAAATTATTTCCTTCATACAATATCCTTCACCAAATAGGTATGTTAATGTAAATCTTCGTATGATAGGCTACAAATTATTTCCTTCATACAATATCCCTTCACCAAATAGGTATGTTAATGTAAATCTTCGTATGATCAAAATATTTCCTTCATACAATGTCCCTTCACCAAATAGGTATGTTAATGTAAATCTTCGTATGATACAAAATATTTCCTTCATACCCTTCACCAAATAGGTATGTTATATAAATCTTCGTATGATAGGCTACAAATTATTTCCTTCATACAATATCCCTTCACCAAAAAGGTATGTTAATGTAAATCTTCGTATGATACCAAATATTTCCTTCATACAATGTCCCTTTACCAAATAGGTATGGTAATACCTCGTATTGACATCCCAACCAATGCCTTGGAGCCAAGTTTTAATATTACTGCGCTCAAACTAAAGATATCTAAGCAGTTAATTTCTAGTAATAAATGTCAGAATACGCTTCTTTCACATTAAGCTCTCTAATTGTAATACTTTTATCAGACATACTCTCTGATTTGGATTAGCGATAAAATAATCGATAATACAGAGCTGAGAGCTATATCATCATAAATATTATTTATAAAAATTAAAAAATATTTATTAAAACTATTACCACTTAGGTTTTCGGTTACAGTACTAGCATAAAATATACACAATATTTTGATTTATTTTACTCCAGGCTTCATTTACTGTATAAGGTGATTGTTTAATAAAGCAGTTATTATAACTAAAATCAGCTTTTATGGCCTCTAACCTATACTTCCTGTTATTAGCCATAAACCTATTCTTAGTTAAATCATGCTCTGCAATAGGACTATATTTCAGAGTGTAATGTAGAATATAAAAATCCTCTTTCGTCTTTATTATGCCTGCATGATACCGTGTTGTATAAGGTGCTTCATACTTCAATCATACATCAACTAATAAGATATTCCGAACAAATTAGAGCCCAAGTGGATAGTTCCAAAAACACAGAAAACGTACTATCAATACAATTCTTTATACCATATACAATTCACCAGTTTATCTGTTAAATTTTCCAAAATATACAAACGAGTAACCACTAGTTAAAGTCAACGATGTTGTTGAAATAGGTTTCAATCGTAGCCGTAAGGAAGAGAGTACAGTAATAAGAAGCCTCGTAGTAATCTTGAGATCAATACATTAGCTATACACTATACACTTTTGTGTTATTAGATTTCCTAACCTAAATTTACTATGGAAATGAAAAAACCAAAACTGCCTGTTAAATTGTTCGAGGCATTCCCCAATACGAAATCAATATTGGAATCTCTAGGGATAATAATATTTAATAATAAACTATGCAATAATGATAGTTCTTACCACTAGACTTATTTAAAAGTAAACTAACCTTAGTAACTGGTGTGCTGTAGAAGGTTACGATGACCACATTTATGCTACCAAGAACCAATGCAGAGATCTCAAAGGCCTGCTCCTCTGCCAAGTAACACAACTTATTACCATATACAATAACAACTTTGCCCTCCCTTACTTCTATAACTGATTTGCAATGAACTTTGCCCTTCTTGGCGGATGCAGTCGAAAACACACGCACAACCAAATGATAAATATTGATTTACAAATACCTGGTTCCACAATACATTGAACGTAACAGTTATTTTTAGTTTCCAAGAGACCGAGAAAGTCAATTTGGTAGGTCATAGGTTACCCATTTCAGTACAGCTAATTTATTTCTTGTTTGAAGTGGGGTTTTTTTACATTATCTTTCGAAGAGTGGAACTTTAAACAATTTCCACCCTAAGGAACCTTCAGGTATACTACCCCATTTATTGTTTCCTCAAAAAGGAATGCAGTGCTTTTCCCTTGGATTTCTTGAGAACCGAAAGTGCCTCGGATAGATGTCAGTAACCTAGAAGTCAGATCCACAATCTGCCCCAACAGAACGCCATTTTTAAATGATCGATACCTATGATACATATTTCCCACCTGATAAAACATGCAGTCAACGCTTGCACACTCAGATATGTGCTGGTTCTCCGCTTATCAGACAAAATTAGGAGAAAACCTGAATACAACCCGGTAACGTAGTTTCTATACTATGCCTGAGGCTCAGTTCGTGCTTTTTGGTAGCACCAAGTCCCAGAATATACTTTTCGGATTTTCTTAGCTTACTGGTGGTTTTTGTTCTGATACTGTAAATCTCAGAACTTGTAGTTGGTTAACAAGACAAGAAACATATAAACTCTACTACATTGTCAAGAGTTGTACACATTTACATATCAAAGTGTGTTTTCCAACAAATAGAATATGTATATATTATTTAACTATCTTCCGTTTATGCATTTAGCAAGATTACAAATATCCAAACATGGTATACTACGGTATATAACGAAATATTTAAATTTAATTTATTATTAACAAATTAAGTCAGATGAATCGAATTTCATAACATAACGTTGGTATGTATAGGTGTATATACATAATCAACTCAACGAGCGTTCTAAGGTGTCTATGCAGTTAATAACGGTACATAATCTTTAAATTTTCTAGAAGGTTTTAGTTTGACTTCTTTCGGTTTCCTTTTACCAAGTTGTAAGAATATTAAACTTAACTATAGCAATATTGCAAACCTGAACGTAATACGCTTGTATCTAATGTATACGTGAGGATAGATAATAAATTTATCGAAAATGTCCAATATTATATGATAGTTTATTTCAATGTAATTGCTACATTTATGTTTTCTATCACTACTAATACTACAACACTTTAAGGAAGGACATCTTTGAAGAAAATGCAGTCTTTAAATATAATATGACTATTAGAAAACAATTGAGATTCAATCAAATTATCTCAAATCCAGAATAAATATTTCAAGGTTAATATTCTGGATAAGACTTGCATTCTCACATAGAGATGCATTCTCATGTAGAGATAAAAATTAGTATCTATTGAAAGAAATCAGTTAATTAAAAATAATAGCAAATAAAGTGACCTATCATCGAAGATAGGTAGCTAAATACTGGGTATGACAAAAAGTCTCAAGCTATACTTTTTAATGGTAGAGAATTTTAAAAATCTTATTGATATAGATCACATGAGGATGATTTTGATGGATATACAAGCTTATCTTACTCTTTATGAGTTTGGACAGTTGGGAGAAATTCTCACATTTTAAATAGAATGATCGATAAGTTGATATCTAAAATTAACGGTGTTCGCGGGTTAAACTAACGACACTAGGATATTCATTATAACACTACTCTATTTATAATGAGTATATTAAAAAAGTATACATGTACTTTAATTTTCACCTTTATCATTTTTTAATCTATAGAGTTATTTGTTACACAATGGTAAATATTTTTCCTGTCTCACGAAATGTGGCTACCAAGTGGTTAAAACCTTTACATCACGCAGTTTAAAGTTCTAAAGAAATAAATATTGAAAATTAAACAGTAAAAATTATCGATCCCTATATTGACTCCATCCAATATAACGTACAGTTAAAGTGTATTATATTTATTCAGATGGCATTGCTGACAGAGTGGTAAGAGTTTAGTTGTTTTGTGTCTTTAGTTTTATCCGTACACATGTTCATTTCGAGTAACCATCCAATGCACCGCCCTAATAAAAATGATTGAGCTTTCACACATCCGTTTTGGACAGTGTAGTTATTTTGACACCCATCAAAACCATCCTCTGGTAATCTTATAATATTTGAAGATGATATTACATTATACTATTTTACAATCTTATACAAAGTATATTCAAACAGTTTTAAAATTTGGAAAATGTGGTACGTGGAACAGTATTCTTGCGTAAACATTTTGCAGCATCGAAATGCATGGCAATTTAAGATGAAAGCTTATAAGATTAAATCTTTACTTAAATGTAAATTATTTTAAGCTTTCGGCCAATATATGTCTGATATGACTGTATAATGTGAGATTGCACTTTAATACAGGGTTAAGATTTTTCTGAGCAGTCATGAGATCTGAACAAACACTCAAAGATAGCACTTGAAAAATTTGGTACATATTGAAATAATAAAAAAGTTATTTTACTGGAGCAAACACACTGGTTCAAAGAGAATATATTCTACGTAATAAATACAAGTACAATTTATGTTTAAATACAGTCATACTACTTAAGACGTTAACAATGAAACAACAGTGTTGATATCAAATATCAAGTGTGATATCAATATTAATCCTACTTTTTTAGTTTAGCATATAAAAAGTGACATAAAATAACTTTGTACATTTGTCACTTTGAACTTTGAACTCCGGACGGGCGATAACATAGTGTATGTCTACATATCGGTGTGGATACTTGTATTCAATGAAGAAGTGTTTTCTCCCGCATCACTCGTTACTGAACACATGCTGAAACAGAAGTGGTCACGTTAGTTATATGACTAGTACACAAGCATCACGTAATTTATTAAAGCTTCAAAAAGACCTTTTAAAGTAGCAGAGTTTCATAAGTTATGATAAACAGTTTGGCTTTAAAGCAGCAAAGTGTTAAGTTTTATCTAAGATACACAAATATCAGTAAAAATCTAGTACATAACAAATAAACGAAATATGTTTTGACAAACTTTGCTTATTTCAAATAGTTAAAAATAAAAGAAAACTTATTTTACATTTAATGTTGTATCTAGCTAACAAGTACTCTATGGAAATTTAAATGTAACATATAATACATTTATTAACATAATATATATTTGTACGTGAATGTTAGTAAAAGAATGGAAAGATGGAAAGTAAAAGATGGAATTGTAGACAGAGTGGTCAGAGTTTATTTGTTTTGTGTCTTTAGCTTTATCCGTACACATGTTCATTTTGAGTAACCATCCAATGCAAAGCCCTAATAAAAATGGTTGAGCTGTCACTCATCCATTTTGGACAGTGCAGTTATTTTGACACCCATCAAAACCATCCTCTGGTAATCTTATAATATTTGAAGAGGATATTACAATTATACTATTTTATAATCTTATACAAAGTATGTTTAATACTCAAACAGTTGAAAAATTTGGAAAATCTGGTAGTGGAACAGTATTCTTGCGTAAATATTTTGCAGCATCGAAATGCATGGCAATTTAAGATGAAAGCTTATAAGATAAAATGTTTACGTAAATGTAAATTATTTTAAACTTTCGGCCAATATATGTCTGATTTGACTGTATAATGTGAGATTGTACTTTAATACAGGGTTAAGATTTTTCTGAGCAGTCATGAGATCTGAACAAACACTCAAAAATAGCACTTGAAAAATATGGTACATATTGAAATAATAAAAAAGTTATTTTACTGGGGCAAACACACTGGTTCACATAGAATATATTCTACGTAATAAATGCAAGTACAATATGTTTAAATACAATCATACTACTTGAGACGTTAACATTGAAACAACAGTGTTGATATCAAATATCAAGTGTGATATCAATGTTAATCCTACTTTTTTTAGTTTAGCATATAAAAAGTGACATAAAATAACTTTGTACATTTGTGTTGAACTCCGGACGGGCGATAACATAGTGTATGTCTACATATCGGCGTGGATACTTGGATCCAAAGAAGAAGTGTTTTCTCCAGCATCACTCGTTACTGAACACATGCTGAAACAGAAGTGGTCACGTTAGTTATATGACTAGTACAAGTTCAACGTAATTTATTAAAGCTTCAAAAAGACCTTTTAAAGTAGCAGAGTTTCATAAGTTATGATAAACAGTTTGGCTTTAAAGCAGCAAAGTGTTAAGTTTTATCTAAGATACACAAATATCAGTAAAAATCTAGTACATAACAAATAAGCGAAATATTTTTTGGCAAACTTTACTTATTTCAAATAGTTAAAAATAAAAGAAAACTTATTTTACATTTAATGTTGTATCTAGTTAACAAGTACCATAGGGAAATTTAAATGTAACATATAATACATTTATTAACATAATATATATTTGTACGTGAATGTTAGTAAAAGAGTTACAATGTAGCTCTTTACGTATATTCATATATTTTTAACATTGAAGTTATGAATATGTTGCATTCTTAGAGTATTGCCTCAATATTAGGAGGCTGTAAAGTGACGGTTAATCTTAACATTGTTTCAACATTTTCATTTGTAAGTCTGGTTCTTTCCTTATTTTTAGATACTTTAATTTATTCAAAGTTAACCCGCAGACATAAGAGGATGAAAACGTGCACAGAATCGTTTCCGCACATGCTGTTAAGATAGAAAACTTACAGTTTTATACTATTTTCCTATTTTCTAGTTTCAAGTCTCTAACTTGATACCCAAACATGGACAGGTGAAGCAAACCACTGGTTTGTATTGCACCCGGATTTTCAAACAAACAAAATGAATCCTGATATTGTATGATATCACCAAACCTGAAAGAGGATTGGAATACTGTAGCAATCATTCTGCAATGTACATAAAAATCATTTTCTCCAAAGAAAAGATAATACACATAATTTAGCTGACTATTTATTGTTTCGTTAACAAAACCCATTTTATCCGTAATAAATGCTACTTTCAGCCGCAAACAAAACTTATGAACTGTAGGATAGTCTTATTGATTTTAAACAAAAAAAGAATTGTCAAATGACGAAGACTGAAAAATCGTTCTAAAACTCTACCTCTACTTAACCATCTCACCTATGTATGGTAAGGCACATCTCCATATTGTGATATAAATTCGCTTAAAATCTCTTTAACCGTTACGTGGATTAATTCCTTTATCATGATAAAATTTATAATTCTAACAAAAATAAAATTATACTTATAATTTATGGTAACAATAATTATGTTTTCGCAGTTAATAAAACTGTTCGCCGAACTTATCGGCAAGACTTTCTTGATGCAGGGAAAACTGTATCATTTCTATATTTTGGCCTGTCATTGATAGGAAACTATTCGTCAAAAGAGAAGATATTTTCTTGATGTCAATGCTGTGATTATTAAAAATTTAGCTACGACGTTTTTTCCAACTTATTGGATTCCAATTGATTCATAAAAGATTTTCTTTTAAGCCACAATTTCTAGACAAATATTTGAAAAACAATAACAATTTAGAAGTAGATGTTATGTGAATGGATGCATCAATGGCGAGATTAAAACATTTGCTTTTCTGCAATTCTTCAATTTTATTTGGTGACAGGTCCTTCAACCTTCTCATACTACTAGAATCGGTCAGCTGTAATTTCGCTGGGTCACAAAATACCGTAATTTTATATTTTGTAGTGATATTTCAGTTATTACATTAATTTTTTTACCCCACAAAAGTGCAAAACTGTTTGTTACTTTAAATATGTAAATCAATAGGAATATCTTCCTGCAATAGGTATGTCTCGTAAGAGCAATCACATTGAGAACCTTTATGTTTTAATCTGTATTTGTAGTAATAATATATAATATTTTAATCATATAAAATAGAAAAAAAAATATTCATAAATACCTGCAAGAAAAATTTAAACTTTAAACAAAGAAACCAAGAAAAACAACTCTAAATTACATTAGATTGGATGTATAAATTTATTTCAGAAGAAGATATGGATCCACAAATATTTTAAACATGTACTCGTATGTAACTTTCTACTTTTAAGAATGTTAAGAAAGTAATATTGAAATGAGGGAGACCTTTAGCTAAAGATTTATCGAGTACATTACAGTTTTATAATTTAAAAAAATTAAAACAATAAACCTATTAAGAATTTCGATTACTAACTTTTTTGTGAAGTAGAAATAAGTCCATAGATATACGAGTAAGGGACACTTTTATTACGTGTAAAAATTAAAAGTAGAGTTGGTAGGGATAAAATATTGATTCATACTGAATTTCAACAATCTAGGTCAACTAGATTGGCAGTGTATGTATCGTGCCTACAGACATAGAGAAAACGGATCTATTTCATCAGCACCTAGAAGGAGGTGCTTTGCTACATTTTTCACCTAGAAATAAAAAGAAGTTTTTTCTGAAAATAAAACTGAATAATGAAAATACATAACATCAAATATAAAGTTTCTCCCCCTTCAACTGCAACTCTTATAGTCTTAAACACAAATTTGTATGAACTTACGTGAGTACATCTGACACATGCGAATTCTAGTAATTTATCTCATTTGTCCTGTCAGGAATAAAACCTTAAAAACGTAACCGTTGAGTATGTTAGCGACATTTCATATTTTATTAGTATTTTACAATGAATCATTGAATATAATTCTGAAACAATGTTTCTATTGTTTGTGTTACAAAAATTAATAATTATTTCTATATTTATGATAATTTCTGTCAATAAATCTTCTAAAATATGAATCCTTTTTTAATTATCGAACCCATGAGAGACATATCTAATTTCTAACAGTTTAAATTCTTCCATAAAACCCAAAAATTGTGTGCTCCAACTAATTGTCTCTTTATGTTATATTATGTCTCTTAAACAGTATGTTCTTATCGTATAGTATATGTGACATTTATTCTTAAGGCAGGGATTATACAATTACATTTGTATTGTTATGATGAATCTTTGCAATTTTCTCAAATTACTTTAATTATCATTACAACTACAAGGTAAACTAGTTGGCTGCAAGTGCCACAAGTACACTTCTAATTTAACGCCAATTTCAAATTATTTAACTGTTGGGAATTACAAACCAGGTTAGAAGTATACATTTAATTTAGAATAATGATTTGAAAATTGCGTTAAACATCAAAAAATATACATTGAACTTGTTTTACCTTGTTTATCCAAACCAATTATTTTATGTAAATTATTATTCAGACCAAATTTATTTATTATTAGTGTTCAGAAAATTAATAAAATAAAAATAAAAAGGCAAATCACACAATATTTAAAAGCTTTAATATGTATAGATTATGTTTATTGAGATACCACAAGAAGAATATTGTTTTAAATTATTTGTATTAAAAGTACATAATAGTTATCCAAATATTTCTAGTTTTATCTTAAGGAAAGTCTCCTGGTTATATATCATATTTTTAAACATAAATTTAACTGTATCATATTTGGAAATTAAGTTCATAACTGACCAAAAATGAAACATAAATAATTGCAATTTTATTTTCTAATATAAATATTTAGCACAAGAATATTTAGAGAAGTGGGAATCAATGTAATCCTAAAGATTAAGTTAACAAAGATTATTAAGGGTCGATAAAAAATACCTGAGTCTATATTAATAAAATACCTGAGTCGTTTATTATTTCGTTGCTAAAATATATTAACGAAACAAAATATTAAAAATATTATTATAATTCAAAATAGCATTCGCGAATAATGGTTACTTAGATAATAACCAAAACTCACGCAATTGTATTACTTATACATCGAAATGGTAAGAGAGATTTGAAGAGTGATAAGAAAATGTTCAAAAATAGATTACATATGGTTTGTTATGTTTTGTGTAATATAGTTTTACTTACAAATAACCATCAACCCAGGCACACATTCCACCACCATGATGTTTGGCGGACTCAACAGCCGCTGTGTTAAGGATATCTTTAACGTAGGTCGGTGCCGTCAACACACAGACGATAGCAAGTAAACCGAACACAACGAACACAGTGCTGACTTCCATAACTTGACTCTATATCACAACTTCTAATACAGTGGCGAGTGTGACTTGTTACAGGGCTATCGATAACACTGAGTCAGTACTTCCATTGTTCGTGTAATTATTACCGGAGCATGTCATTCCATGCTAAAACTCTCCTTTCCTGGAATACAGATTAATAGCATGACTCAGGTTCACCTTCCTTCTAGTTGACGAGAACAATTGAAGCGATTTTCTAAATACATTACAATGGAACTGTATATTATTATGAATGTACTTGACGCATGCATGCAATTGTAATAATTGTTGACGCAATAAAGATTATTATTATTATTATTACCGGTGCATGTCATTCAACGCTAAAAGTCTCCTTTCCTGGAATACAGATTAATAGCATGACTCAGGTTCACCTTCCTTCTAGTTGACGAGAACAATTGAGGCGATTTTTCTAAATACATTACAATGGAACTGTATATTATTATGAATGTACTTGACGCATGCATGCAATTGTAATAATTGTTGACGCAATAAAGATTATTATTATTATTACTACCGGTGCATGTCATTCCACGCTAAAACTCTCCTTTCCTGGAATACAGATTAATAGCATGACTCAGGTTCACCTTCCTTCTAGTTGACGAGAACAATTGAAGCGATTTTCTAAATACATTACAATGGAACTGTATATTATTATGAATGTACTTGACGCATGCATGCAATTGTAATAATTGTTGACGCAATAAAGATTATTATTATTATTATTATTACCGGTGCATGTCATTCAACGCTAAAAGTCTCCTTTCCTGGAATACAGATTAATAGCATGACTCAGGTTCACCTTCCTTCTAGTTGAGGAAAACAATTGAAGCGATTTTCTAAATACATTACTGATTGTTGATGTGAACTTAAACTAATGAAAGCAAATTCTTGAATTTTGTGCTAAACTTAAAGTTTACTTATCACATTTTGAACCGCTTTCTTTACTTATCACTCTTAAACGGATAAAACTTTTTAAGTGCGGTTTGCAGCATACTTATTTAACTGACTGACTTTACTTACTTTCTAATCTTCTACTGACCCCACGTGTACCGTTCCTATCAAAGAATAAAATGACACTGAATACACCTTAAAATAGATTTATGTGTACAGTAATCATGTGTGAAGCTTCATCTGATATGGTTAAATTACTATTAAGCTATTCTTGAACTTGCACATAAGATATATAACCCTTTTGAGATCAAATTTATAGCATGATGTAATTAAGAACTTGTTGAAAAATTGTATGCACATCAACCTATGCTTACATTTACAATGTTCTACCGACTCCTTACGTGTCATCCCTCAGACGTAGTGAAGAGCTACTGATTGCATAAAAAAGTTTAATGTTATGCTTTTTGTCACTGTAAAAAGTTTGATAAATATAAAACGTATAAATATACGTTTACGAGTTCAGAATATAGTAGAATGTTTCAACACTTTTCAGCACTTCTGTATAAACAAGCCTAAAACCTTTAGAGTCACGCAATATCTTTTTTTACTAAATAAAAAACAAACACGGATTAAACGCTTGTGCCCATTGTAGTCTAAAGCTTTCTCCTTTAATACAATATATAACAATATTATATTATTAAAAATGTAATTTAAATTTAATAGGAATTCCTGCGTTTGTGATGCTATTCAGTTACTCTGGACTCAAATATTGTTAGGAAATTTCCATTGATAAAGTGTTACTATGATACTGGTGTCTTCATGGACTATAATTAATTGTCCGTCTCTCCAGGAAAGTAAACTTAGGGCTGGTGTATTACTGGTCGTAGAATCTACACTGGGTACAGGATACACCGACTGACGCGCTGTGTAAATATGGGCACACCAATGGATGTTTAGCACCTGGCCCGTTAAAAACCAAAAACTTTCCAGATAATACGGTAAAATGGAGTAATCCGGAAGCGGTGCATAGGTCCTTCTAGTATTAATAGCTATACCGAAGTAAAGTAGGTGTAAACTAATTAATAAATATTAGCCTTCATAGTGGATAATAATAATTTATTTTTGCATTTAAATATCACTTTTATTAGGTAAACTATTCTAACAATGTTTAGCTATGTGGCCAGGTATATTAAAAGCAAAACATAATTTTTGACTTTTTTACACTGACTAATACCTCTATTATATATGACAACAGGCAATTGACACATGTCATATTTTGAGATGCAGGACATGTCCCTCATATAACCATAATATACTACATTGTGTTTTCCGATTCATAAATTTAAAAAATCCTAAAAACTTTGGATTCTTTACAAAAATCCATTAAATTTTTTCTGCCGAACGAATTACTTGCTTTATAAAGTTTTATAGGTCTTAATATTTTAATTGAAATAATACAAGTTCATTGTTGGATTTTATGCTACAGACATACGTAGCCTAATAATCATCCTGGTTAAGAGGTCTATATATAAAATCAGACGATTTCTTGATCTTTGGTGTTGTACGAACTTTTTTCTGAGAATCAGTGTCAGGTGGCAGCACAGTAAGTGATTTTGAACTGCAGAAGAAAGCTGATATATGGATTAGGATACGGAGAAAGCTGTGGGGAGTTGTTTATTTATTGCACGGTACAAACCAGTTTTTACAAAACTAATGTGTGTTACATAGCTTAACAAACAACATGGCTGAAGTATAGTAAGTCGCTGTCAACAAAAACAAATAATATGTCCAAAACCTTAATAACGGTAATATTTAAATACTTAACGTGAAAGATTGTTAGAGTAAAAACAATAATTGTAAAAAATACACTATCTCATCAAAAGAGTATGACTCACATGAACTTGTAAATGATAAACAACACAGACAAAATGTTGTACAGAGAATGTTTTTAACTTTACTGTATATGTTTATTTAATTTATATGCTTGTATACGCTCAAATACTTGCATAATTCTCCAGTTCGACCACATCAGTATCCAACCAGGCATAGATATCATTTCATTATACCAATTCTTAAGACCAACGTGTTTAGAAAATCCACACTTTCTTGACATGTATTTTGTAGTTCAGTTGTAATACTTACTCTAGTGTTTTTTTATAAGGTTCATGTTTCCCATTTAATGAAGTTGACACACATCATGATGTTTATGATTTATGCATGACTTATTCGTGTCCAAACGCACTGGTATGGTTTGTTTTTTTTTAACCTAGTTTGTAATTATATCTTAGGTTAGTTATTTACTTAAGGAAAAGGTTGGATTGCAGATATGGAAACGTCGTGTTATTGAATTTTTATCACTGAATGATGGCAAATGTTCGGAAAAAATCCTGTTTCCTTCACAATCATTCTATCGTAAAAATCAAACCTCAAAGAAATAACTCATACTCATATACATATTATTAATTTTATACTTTAAATAGTACTTATGTCTAAAGTTGTAAACGTACTATGGACAATACAGATTTATTATTTTTATTCTGAAACTTTAAAATAACCGAAATGGTAGTACCATGCTAACAGGACTGAAGATTATATAAGTTGAAGTACAGCAGACTACGGTAACCTTCGAGACCACGGACTGTAATCGGCGTGAGTGTGATGATCAGAAATAATAGTGCGGTAAAACACGAGCCATAGGGTCTTCGCTATACTTTTAAATCTCGTCTCCAAATCAAACTATTATGTTAATAGTAAAGTGCATAACTTTGTACTGAGACATCTTTAGTGTTACGTGTTTAGATATATGTTAAGATTCATATTTAACAAGTGTAATTACCATTACAGTTTAGAAGGACGCTCCTCACATTGATACTTGTACAAGTGGTTTGTACAACTTTGTACTGAGACATCTTTAGTGTTACGTGTTTAGACATCTTACCATTACAGTGTTACGTGTACAAGTGGTTGTACAACTTTGTATAGATATGTGTAATTACCATTACAGTTTGAAGACGCCTCCTCATTGATACTTGTACAAGTGGTTTGTACACAACTTTGTACTGAGACATGTGTTACGAGATATGTGTTTAAGATTCATACAAGTGTAATTACACAGTTTAGAAGGACGCTCCTCACATTGATACTTGTACAAGTGTTTGTACAACTTTGTATGAGATAACTTTTGTGTTACGTGTTTAGATATTGTGTTTTAAGTTCATATTAACAAGTGTAATTACCATTACAGTTTAGAAGGACGCTCCTCACATTGATACTTGTACAAGTGGTTTGTACAACTTTGTACACGTGTTTAGATATGTGTTAACTATTGTAATTACCTTTACAGGAGGACGCTCCTCACATCTTGTAGTGGTTTGTACAACTTTGTACTGAGACATCTTTAGTGTTACGTGTTTAGATCGTGTAATTAGATTCACATTGATTTGTACAAGACAACTTTGTACTGAGGACATCTTTAGTGTTACGTGTTTAGATATGTGTTAAGATTCAAGTGTAATTACCATTACAGTTTTAGAAGGACGCTGCCTCACATTGATACTTGTACAAGTGGTTTGTACAACTTTGTACTGAGATAACTTTAGTGTTACGTGTTTAGATATGTGTTAAGATTCATATTTAACAAGTGTAATTACCATTACAGTATCACTTGTACTGTACAAGTGGTTTGTACAACTTTGTACTGAGATAACAGTTTACGTGTTTACATATTTAACAAGTGTAATTACCATTACAGTTTAGAAGGACGCTCCTCATTGATACTTGTACAAGTGTTTGTACAACTTTGTACTGAGATAACTTTAGTGTTACGTGTTTAGATATGTGTTAAGATTCAAGTGTAATTACATTACAGTTAGAAGGACGCTCCTCAATTGATACGTGTACAAGTGTACAACTTTGTACTGAGATAACTTTAGTGTTACGTGTTTAGATATGTGTTAAGATTCATATTTAACAAGTGTTAATTACTATTACAGTTTTTAGAAGGACGCTCCTCACATTGATACTTGTACAAGTGGTTTGTACAACTTTGTACTGAGACATCTTTAGTGTTACGTGTTTAGATATGTGTTAAGATTCATATTTAACAAGTGTAATTACCATTACAGTTTAGAAGGACGCTCCTCACATTGATACTTGTACAAGTGGTTTTGTACAACTTTGTACTGAGACAATCTTTAGTGTTACGTGTTTAGATATGTGTTAAGATTCATATTTAACAAGTGTAATTACCATTACAGTTTAGAAGGACGCTCCTCACATTGATACTTGTACAAGTGGTTTGTACAACTTTGTACTGAGACATCTTTAGTGTTACGTGTTTAGATATGTGTTAAGATTCATATTTAACAAGTGTAATTACCATTACAGTTTTAGAAGGACGCTCCTCACATTGATACTTGTACAAGTGGTTTGTACAACTTTGTACTGAGATAACTTTAGTGTTACGTGTTTAGATATGTGTTAAGATTCATATTTAACAAGTGTAATTACCATTACAGTTTAGAAGGACGCTCCTCACATTGATACTTGTACAAGTGGTTTGTACAACTTTGTACTGAGATAACTTTAGTGTTACGTGTTTAGATATGTGTTAAGATTCATATTTAACAAGTGTAATTACCATTACAGTTTAGAAGGACGCTCCTCACATTGATACTTGTACAAGTGGTTTGTACAACTTTGTACTGAGATAACTTTAGTGTTACGTGTTTAGATATGTGTTAAGATTCATATTTCACAAGTGTAATTACCATTACAGTTTAGAAGGACGCTCCTCACATTGATACGTGTACAAGTGGTTTGTACAACTTTGTACTGAGATAACTTTAGTGTTACGTGTTTAGATATGTGTTAAGATTCATATTTTAACAAGTGTAATTACCATTACAGTTTAGAAGGACGCTCCTCACATTGATACTTGTACAAGTGGGTTTGTACAACTTTGTACTGAGACATCTTTAGTGTTACGTGTTTAGATATGTGTTAAGATTCATATTTAACAAGTGTAATTACCATTACAGTTTAGAAGGACGCTCCTCACAATTGATACTTGTACAAGTGGTTTGTACAACTTTGTACTGAGACATCTTTAGTGTTACGTGTTTAGATATGTGTTAAGATTCATATTTAACAAGTGTAATTACCATTACAGTTTAGAAGGACGCTCCTCACATTGGTACTTGTACAAGTGGTTTGTACAACTTTGCACACGCATATAGGTATATTCTGTAACAGCCCAATAAAACTTGCGTTTGGTACTTTTATGTTGTACAGTTGATGTAAAAATTTAATTTTAAACGTACTTATCGAATCAATTATTTATTTACCCTCTTGGAAAATACATAGCATCTTTTCTTAAATAATATTACTTTGATACATGTCATAAAATGATCAAACCTAGTCTATATAAAATAATATATATATATATATATATATATATATATATATATATATATATATATATATATATATATATTAAACCCGAAATTACTGAAACGGAATTATTAAAACTGAGAACTCTAAACAATATTATAATATAATTAAAAGATGATCTACATATACACTTGCCTGAAAACTAGTTTATGATTTGGTCCATCAATGGATTACGAACCGAACATCATCAATTAATTTTAGAATACTATCGGCATTTTGGTGCCTGCCCTACTAAAATATAATATTTCGTACGTCATTTATCATGTCATCGTATATCACGTAATACAAATTTATGTTGTCATATTTATAGTCTCTTGGGAATTAATAATCGATTAAATACGTCTAATCGTAGGTAATTTATGCAAATGACGTCAAATAGACAGGTAGTCATGAACACAGGACAAAGAGAAATATAAATGTAAAGTCAGATTTGTCATAAGACATAATTATGTGGGATACGAGAATACCTTTCTCGTAGTTGCGCCGAAACCAGGTCGAGGTGGCCACGTGCAAGTGAGTCATGTCCTTGTTTAAGTACAGTATTGCGGTTGGTAAGCACGTACTTCCATGTGTAATGGTTCTAATCTCTAGTCATAAAAACCAAGTTATTCACTGACTCATTACTGAATAAGTTCATTTCCGACAAACTGGAAATTCGAAATCGGATCCCGATATTCCATTTCGTGTAGGTAGAAGATAAACAATATTATTATAAATTCCAAGGGATTATAGTTATAGAATTCCATTTCACCTTAAAAGATACTCAGTTTTTTGTGTTATTTTATACAAATTAGTAGACATGGAATTTCATACGTATAGCGGGGAACTTGCAATAGGATAATTGCAGGCAGATATAACTAGCAGACCTTACCTGTGTAGATAGTTTAACAATTTATTATCCCCTATACTTTCTCGAACTAGTAAATTATACATCTTTTTTAAATGATTAATTATTACCAGCTGTTACCAATCAGATACTCTTACCGTATTATAAAACAGCAAAAGTTTGCTGTGTAGTGTAATACGTGATGAGTCAATTTCATAACTTTTTTCACATTTAGTTAACTTTGCTTATTATGGTTGTTTTCAGAATTAAATTCTCTACAATCTGTTTTATGAAAAACAATTTCTTTATTGGTCATTTACCAACGTTATTGGACATTAAACATTTAAGACGGTATTTTTGTAATTAGATTTTTGGCAAATTTCATACTTTTTATGAAAAAGTGCTCACACTACAATCTCTAAAGTGGTTCTATTTGTTTTTTCAGGTAATTTTCCTTATAAATCCATCTTATTTGAGTTAAAAAGTAAGAACAAAACGTTTCATAATCACTTAATTTCACCAGGTGAACTGAAAACAAAGCAGAATCTTTGGCCAGCCATAACTCATTAATGGAGCGTTTCCGGACCTACCTTTATGTAAAATTGTTTTCTTATTTTTAGCTCTAAAATCACGTCTTAAAATATTTTACCATATTTCTGACTCACCCTGTATATATGTATAGTAATTATCATGGTTAAATTGGACCCCGCCAATAAGCTTTGTCCTTAGCGGAACATAAATTATCGACAGCATTATAAAAATACAACAATTTAATTCGATTCAAACAGAAACAAAAAAGTATCTTATATGTTTGACTACATTAAAGTCATGCTAAGTAAATAGAAGAAAGAAAGAAGGTTGAATTAATGACAAACATTAGGTAATAACCATAATTAATAGGACAAATTTAAATATGAACTCACGTTTAAGTGTAAAGTTAAATAAGTGATAGTAATTAATTAGATGGGTGTTTTTATTTGACACACACACACACACACACAGTGTATATATATGAAATGTATATATATATATATATATATATATATATATATATATATATATATATCAATGAAATCATACCTAAAATTCAATCTGTTGGATAATTAGAGTGCAAATTAGAATATAATAATACAGACTGCAGTCAACCTCGGTTCTAATATGAGGGTACTTGTAATATGAGATGTTTTCTACGCCAAATCATTATATAACTGACACATTAAACTCATTGTTATACCTTTCAACTAGTAATAATTTCCGTTAGTTTTATTTTGGTATGTACGATTATACCGAAGTTCATGTGGTCGTAAGACAAAAATGAATCTTAGCCTTGCAGGATAAATATTTTTTTATAACACTCTGATACCTGATACTTACACATTACTTTGGAAGTATATTGAATGTTGAATACGGTGGAGGCTGTCTATAACACAATTATTTCTAACATAAATATACCTATTATTTAAAATAATTAATGATTACGAAAAACTAAATTAAAATGTACCGGTTGCTGCCTAAATAACTAATTTCTCGTTTTAACCCGACAAACATGACGCTCTCCGGTTTTATTTGTAAATACGCTATACATTTTAAAACGTTACAAATCTTATCGTCTAAAATGCATTTACGCTTTCCTCCATTATTTCGGTTCCATCTAAAAGCCTTCGAACAATCATATTAAATTTTCAATGCCTTCTAACTAAGTGTCCTACTTACTTTAAATTTGGTTTTCATGATGTATTACAAAATGAGTTCCCTTAAAAGCCAAAACAACAAGAATATATGCCTAATTCCGTAAGGGCTATAAATCCCCTAGGTTTAATATTAGTTTACTGTTAATGCTAGTGTCTGTGTATTATTCTTATCCAATTGAAATGTGAAGACTAGGATACAATGAGTCGACCTGTGTTCACCCAGCGTGTTCCTAACAACGGATTTAAATTGTTTGTATACAGAACGTTATTAAAATTGTTTTCATGATGCAAAGGTATACCGGCAGACCCTCTCACCATGGATATAACATTCTCTTCAGCTCTGACAAATGCTGATATTTCATAAATTACACCTTGGGCGCACATATACAGATTAATATTTAAAGAAACTAAAAAAATAATGATCTCAAGTCGACTATCCTACATTTGTTTGAAAAATTCTAAATAATACCTACGCCAAAACTGAGAATATACTATTATCATTTTTATACATTTCAAAAGATCAACAATTATTATAATGAGTGCCAATAATTTGGAATGGTCTGAGGTAGTTTCTAACATGTTTAATGTACTCGTCGATGTTACGTAACAGAATAACTGTTACCCCTTTGTCTACCCGTTGGTTTTATAGTACGAGACATTGAAGCTGTAGTCTAAGAAGGGTTATTTCTAGTCGGTAATTACTAGAAGAGGAGTAGAAGTTATGAAAGTGGTAGCCATCTACTCAAATAATACGTGAGCTCGCCTAAAACAATTTCGCGACGGTATTAGCCATTTAATGAGACAACAAACTTATGATAACAACGACGAGCACCAAAAGGACGACGCAACAACTTGTATCCATTTCAATCAAGCAAATAAAAGATCTTCAACGGTAAGTTACTTTACTATTTACAACTTTACTTTACGTTACATTCATTTTTATATGTTTGGCATCTAAGGGCTAATTTAATAATACGAAAATATAAATTTTACTTACGGACATAGCGCGCGAGGTGAAATCGGTCACGTAGTTGGGCTGCTACGAAGAGTTACAATAAAACATTCATACGCGTGCTAATTAGGTAGTTAGTTCGCCGATAATTTATTCCGGAACATTGGATAAAAAATAATATTAAGTTGTACTGGCTAACTAGGTTGTGAAATGTTGCATTATATAAAATGGAACTAACTAACGGTACAAGGTTGACCCCATCTGTTAAAAGTTTAGTTATGTGATTTATGGTTATTGTAGAAGTTTTATTTTTAAGGATATGTAAGAAAGGAATTAAACCGTATATTCTTATACAACCTACTATATGGCATGTAGCAATTTCAGTGCCAACATTGGTACCAAACTTTGATTCTCATTTGCCTGGTATTTCGATACAAGGAGCATTTCCAGCAACGTCGGCCTACTTCTCTGGAATGTGAAGTGGAACACTGTACAACGCGCTAGTGTTTCGTCGCCACCAGAACACTTCCTGAGTAACAGTTTCAGTTTTGCTTTCCATGCTTAAAATGAACCACATTGAAGTTATAATAAACATGTCATTCTGTACTCTATTACAAATAATCTACAACCAAATGTAATGATTTATAGCTTATATTAAACGCTAACAATTAGGTAATTGATTTTTAGTGTAAGACGTCATTAAAAGAATGTGTACTAAACATATCTTGCTAATTTATTAACATTTTGGCTTATTTTAAAATAAAAATATAGCCCCAAACAAAACATTTACTAAATTTATTGAGTGTATGATAATTATTTAATATATCATTTGCGATAGTTATAAGGGTTGTAGGTGGAAATAGGTAGTTCCAACTATGTGTATATTATTTTTTATTTAAATTTTCACTTTCATGATTTCATATGCATTTTTAAATTTTAGTTTCACAACATCCAACAAAGACAGGGCTTTGTTTAGGGGGAATTGTATTGTTTTCGACCACTTAACGTTTAATAGCGCATCTTAGTGGTACTTAATTTAACTTTTTACCAAACAAATTTATATACGGTATAATATATTCTAATAATATTTTGTGTATGTAGTAGGCTACCCTTATCAAACTGAACCGTTTATCAAGTGTTTGGGCGGATATATGTTCTCTTATTACGTTTAAATATTCTGTACTTAGTCTTGCACGAAATACCGTTGTTTTCGCTTGAAAAAGTTAAGGAACTGTTTTTTATTGTTAAAAAGTGAGCGGAGTAGTATATAAAAATATTCCAATAAAAATTATAATTATTTCAAAACTGACCACTATACTGTTACGATATAAAATAAAATGTAAATGCATAGCTCCTGTAATTAGACGACGCTGTTGACATACAAATCTGTTCCGTTTTTTTCGTAGGGTCAGGTAGGGCACATGACAACTTGTCTATTTATTTATCTTTTGTTGTCCAATTAGCTGGTAACAATAGACTTTAAATATAAACGTCGTAAGCGCGAGTGTATATCCTTGTGAAAACTAATACTCTGCGCCTTTTTGCCTAGTAAAATTTATAAATTATTCAAATAATAATTGTGAGAGAGGTAGGTTCCTGGCCTACCAAGTTACCTACTATATTTGAATATCATGTGACTGCAGGTTTTTAAGGTTTCAAAAAACTTTAATCTCATTTAAAACCGTAATTTTTATACTTATTTTAAATTTCATATGACATCTAATAATATAACCAATATAATGATGCAGTCAGACCAACGAAGATAACCGTCAGGCGTACACTTTAACATGGTATCCTAATGTTCTAGTACGATTTTAATCTGTAAATTGTATAATACTAGCAATGAAATGATACAGACATGCCAATGAAACTAACCCATTAGACAAACACTTAATATGGTGTGGTAACACTAATACTTTATTATGATTATAGCAAATGTTTCTATAATTTAAAGAATATAATGATGAAAAAAGAGGGAATTATTCCAGTATTTAAGGTGCCTCAAAAAATATAAATTCACATGAAAACTTAATTTGATCTTGAAAGTTGATTAGTCTTTATATTTACAAGAAAATTCTACAGATAGCGCAAAGATGCGAGATCCCCAATTCCCGCTCAACCAAGCGAGGTTTCTTTTGGTATTTCCATCTGATAGCAAACTCTGTCTCGCTCAGATGAGCGGTTAAAAGGATGTTTTATATTAAGAAATGTAATATAATAAAAATTTAGTACAGTATTCTCTTCTTGATTAAGAACATAGGCTAATTAAACAGCCTTTATTGATTTTCAATAATTGAGACTCAAATTGCAACAAATAGTTACTTTAAATGTTTAAAGAAGATAAATGTTTAACTTATCATAATTTTGACAAGTTTGGCAAACAAAGTGATATTATGAATTAAAATTGCAAACAAATTAAATACCTTGGATTAAAACTACTGACAAATTAGCTGTGCGTGCGCAACGGTTTAACAATTAGTGCAATTAACGCCACTTATTAATCGTTTTAGTGGGTAATCAACATTTGAAACATCCAACGGAATCATTTCAAGTTGTTAACTAAATGAAAATCTAATTGTATAGAGTTTATAACATTTGTTTAAAATGTAAGATACACCAACCGGCTGTGCATATATCTCTCCTCTTTTTTCTGATTATTTTGAGATCAATGACTGTTTTGAACGTAACAGCCCGAAGCCCACGTCCTATCCCCACAGTCGAGCGCATAATAACTGGAGCTTCTCATGTGGCCGGTTATTCTATAAGGCGTCATCCGTTTATATCCTCCGGCTATGTGCCAAATACGTAGGTTCACAACTTTTTAGGTTCATATCACGGCAAAACCTGTAGAGTGCGCTACATGTATGTAACAATCTATGTGATCCACCATCTTTATTTGCGGTTGAAACTCGAGCGGGAACCTGGAGTTTCGGGAACCTATTGAAATGTATTCTCATGTCAAATAAACCCGCGTTTGTTACAAATAATAAAACAAAATTTCAAGTTAATTAGTTTTAATTTGTTAAAAATAATAACACTTTGACCACAAAATTAGTATATTTTGTCCTTTTAAAGACATTGCATTATCATATTTATACAAAAGACAATTTAATCGTAATTTCTTGGCTTTATTTCTCAGTGTAATACTAAAATGTACAATCAACAAAGTATTATAATGAGGTGTGTAGTATTTTCTGTACCTCATTGAGGAACTCAAGAGGTCAGAAACTAAGATATATTTTTCTGAGGATCTATATTTCGTTTGTCAATCGAAGATAATAAAAAATAACAAATATTAACTACACTATCTAGGAAAAGAAAGTTCTGAATTGATCACATACGAAGGTGTTTGACTATAGGATTAGCAATTAAAACTCAAAGTTAATAATAATAATCCATGCAATATTTACTTTTTCTTTTCACTTAGGATAATAAGCTGGGAGGGGGATTCCTTTATTGCACTTGAAAGTAATTTTGAAGCAAATCCTAAAAGGAACTTTGCGCTTACTTCCGGAGCAACTGATTATTGGGGATGGGTAACATTCTTTTTATGAACCATCTATTGTAGACATTCCATGAAGACGATAGCGGGCTCTATATCCCTGTCATCTCACCTTGGAAGAAGTGTAGTTCTGTTCCAGCCCCTTCCAGTTTAAGAGGGCAGGGGGTAACCAGGGGAGATAATATTTACTCACAGGCAAATAACAAACTTTAACATTAAGATTCCCACACACTAAAACAGCCGTCTTTACCCCAATATATCTACATTTGCGGTTAGAGAGGTGTCAATCTTGGGCATATAAACGGTTACTCCGATATGACACATCGGATTTTTCTCTTCTCAGTAAAATAAGCGTGGCATTTTAATTCCAATTATGAGAAAAGGAGTAGTTTTAGTTTGGATGTAACATTAATTTTTTTAGTATCCTTAAATACCAGTAATGTAAAACTAAAAGCAGGGTATAATTGTAAGAGTTACTGCATCTCACAGTAAGGCAAGGTAAACACTATTTTTCAAACTGCACTTAATCATTTCATGTTGCAATGAACTACGCAAACAATAAATAATTGCTTTACACTAGACCATAATTTGAAGATTGTTTGATTAATCCTCTATTAGTAGACGGTGTATCCACTAAGTACGTTTTGTCTTTCAGAAACAGAACTACTAGTCTGTATTATATCTTTTAAGATATTATTATAACCCTGTTAAACTAACTAAACGAAATTTTCCATTTTGTTTACATTTAGACTATCAAACTATATTACTTTGATACTAGACTCGTCGTTTACGTAGAATTTTGGTTACAATAAGAAAACTTAACGAAATTCTGAGCTCAAACCTATAAACACATTTTACTTGTCTTCACCATGCTTCAGTTAAATAATGATTTAATACAGGACAGAGTAAGGAAGAAGCACTCAAAGCAGTGCTCGTTTGTTGACGTGATTAATCCACAAAACTGTTGTTGTGGAAGTTTTAGTGACATTATGGTGTTTAATGTCTTCATTTCTTTAATTTTTTTATTTTTATTGCTATTTTTGAGATCTTCTTGGTTATTACCCAAAGAGGAGATTACATAATGATTTGAGTTTGCCGTAATGATTAGGTTGGAGGTAAAAAATAATAAAAGCTTTTAAATAAAACTAGAAACATGAGAAAATTTCAGAAAAAAATAGAAATAAGAACAATAACTTTCTTTTAACATTTTAGATAAAGGTGAAGTGATAAATGGTTAAAAATAAGATTGACAAAATAAATATTAGTTTCTAATAGTTTACTTTTCCACTGTGTAGGTATTTCTCACCAATTAACAGAGCTACTACTTAAACGATTTTTATTATTTTGCAAGCCATAATGAAATATTTTTATTTTGTATTTTTAAAAGCAATAATTAAGGAGTAATATTTATTTATTTGTCGTATTTTTGTTGGTTTTCTGTAATTTAATGATTATAAAACCTAATAAAATTATAAAATTATTGTAGCAACACGTTTGCATTAGAAAAGATTTATTCAAATTTGAAATAATTACATTAAAATAATAGAGTAATAATATTTTTCGTTGCTTACAAATAGTTTTTTACTATATTTACTAACAACAGAGCATTATTAAAATAGTAAAAACACATTTTTAATAAACGTGTTTTACAAAACTAATGTTCCTTCCTGCTTAGCAGGAAGAAGCGTACATGTTCGGTCGTGTCTATAAATAAACTTACGAGTAGATGCTTTATTAGATTTCACGGTAAATTTGATAATATCTTGTTGTATAATGAATCCTTAACGATTGATATATATGTATATATATATATATATATATATATATATATATATATATATATATATATATATATATATATTCATACCACTTACAAAAAATTTTAAAGCTCCATTATTTTGAAACCTTTACAAAATCGTTGCAAGCAAATATACTTTGTAGAAATGCTGTCACAGATTTGCTGCAATCAATCACAAATTGTATTTATAAATGTATTCGCATATAGCGACTCGATGTTTCTGTATACATAAAATAAACAAATTAGTTATACGGATGCGGACTTATAAATTGTAATTTTAAAATGTATGCACTTTGCTACATAATAAATTAGATATAATTATTAGTTTGCTATTTTGTGCATGGAAGCCGTCTTCAAAACTGTAGATATATTAAAACAATTATTTCGAACATAAGCTGATCAAAATTGCTTAACATTTTAAAACGCCTGTCTTGCTTATGTTTATGTTTTTCTTTATAAAATGTTTCTTGCATCTATTTTGGGAAATAGTGGAGTTTAAATGCTTGCCCAAATGCGATCAGCCGCTATCTTGAAAATCTATAGTGTTCTAGACAACGTATCTAAATCTTCCAAGCTATACGTAATTTATGTTTCCACACCAGGTTCCGTATTAAACTATTGAACATAGTGGCAGTTATAGTGTTGACAAGCTTGCATTTTAGTCTACTACTTTGTCGATTAACAGGTATACGAATCTTCGGTTTACGCTGGTTTTGAGTTCTGGGGGCACGATAGGAAATATTTTTTAGATAATTATGTCATGAGTGTTATTGGAATAGACAATTTTTCACTTCTAAGGTTATATACCTAATATTACATGGGTAATCTGTTATCCAGTGCTTTTAAAGGAGAAAGGAGTTTATAAAAATACTGGAAGAGGAATATTTATTCTTTCAAATTGTCGTGGGGAGTCGTGGAGACATACAAACTGAAGATTTTTGTTTCTTAGTTATAATTGAAATTTAATCTTTGTATATATATATATATATATATATATATATATATATATATATATATATATATATATCAATAGATATAGATATATCTAGCAATGTATAGCAATAGATATATCCTATGATACTTCGCCTATCTGAGTTGGCATTGCGTAAAGTTCCAATTCAATTATTTCAGAAAATAAATACAGTTGCTAAATGAAATAAAAATTATAGTTTTTGGCAGACTTCGTCTCTAATATATCCCACTGTGTGATATAAAGACACTAGTTTATTATGATTTTATTCACTGTTATACTTTATTGATAAAATATGTTTTCTCTATGTAAAATAAATAAGGTGATTCCTAACAAGTCTTAGTTGGGGAGAAAATAATGAATTGAATTAATGATCAAATTAACTGAATTTATAAGAATTAATAAAATAGATTAATATATATGGGAATACAGTCGATGACTGTGAGGTTTTTACTCTACGTGCGAGAGCGCTTGAATCAATGAGGGTATGTAATCCTGCAATGGGCCACGAATCTTCCACGAATGGGTATTGAGGGAAGTGACTGATCGTAGAAGTATTTGTCGATAAGATTCTGTAATCACTTATGGACACGGTATAGTACTCTATCAGGTATACTATCAACGTACAACTTGCCCGTTAGTACTGCTTGTTTCTTTGACTGGCTCTGTATGTTTTAGTTTGATACTGCATACTTTATTCAAACTGTGTATTACTTTTTCTATGGTTTAAACTTTAAGCGTTACTAAGATCTATCCATGAGCATTATTTCTATGTTAGAGTGTAAAATATTTAAGTATAATGTTTTAGAAACAGCTTACAGTAAGAATATGTTTTTTTTTGTTTCTTTCACATTAAATCATAAACTATTATTTTTAGCAACATATAAGTAAGATATGTATATATTTACCCAGGAGGGTTTACTTCTAGCAGGTTTATACCTTTCATTTTAACCTACATTGGTCACAGCAAAATGTGACGTAGCACTTAAATCTGGGAAAATCTATGGGTTACCAGAAGTGGCATATCTGAAATGTAGACATTCTGGGCTGCAAGGATAATTCGATAGATCTAGTATACTACGGGAGATTACTGTTGAATTTGCTAGGGTTCGTTCCCTAAGAGTCCAACGTTCTCACCAGCCTAGACATAAGGGTGTGCAATCACGTCCATGCTTTGACTAAAGAGGCTGGTTCAGAGCTTGCTCCTCTTTCTTCATAGGGGACATGACTTGAGATTAGTGCCCTACATTCTTCCTCATGGACCTCGGCAGGAGGCGGCCCCTACCACCCACCTTACCCACCCCGTCACTTCGGAATCAGCGCAAAGGTCCTTATAGGTGCAAATTTCTAAGCTTCTTTTCCAAAGAGGTCACCAAAACAAGATATTTTTAGTTACGTTATTTAATAGAGATTTCTTTCATATAAATGATAATTCAAATAATTTTTTTTGGAAATTAACTACTGATCACCTCTTAACGATTGATCTTCCACTTATGGGACACTGTGTATACTTTGACTTCCTGTAGTATAAAAACATCTGAATATATTTTAATTAAAAAAAGGCGGAAGTTACATACGTTGAATCTTCGTTACAGCATATGAAGAGCTTCAATTTATTTAAATTTCGATAAACAGGTTTACACAATCCCAGAGCAATTAAACAATATGCGATCAGTAAAATTGTTGATTAATGATGCTGCCCCCGCACTCTTCCCCCCGATATCGCGTCATTTGCATTGGTCAATTCACCGTGATCATTCATTCATGCCCATCCAGTTCCGCTTTCGAACATTTATCATTTTATGACGTGATTAATGCAGTTGATCAATCACTGTACTCTACACCGTACTCAGCAATAATAGTGCGGAATGGCAAACGGTTGAGTAGTCAGTCTTAAGCAATTTTCTACAATAATCTCATGTATTTCACTAAGGAAACCCTGAAATATAGTAGTTTTAAAATAATTATAATCAACTTTTGGATTATTAAAAGTAGTAAATCATACAAGTAACAGTAATCAAATAGTTGATATTAACTATTGCAATAATCACTTAACTAAAACTGCTGACCTCGCGTAAGCGACATAACAATTAAACTCAAGGTGTCCCATTGATTTACAATTTTTTTAATGTGATGATTGTTGAACAAAATAAACGTTCCCTTATTAGGTGTCACACGTACAGGACTACATGTGACACTTTTACTGGCGGAACTTAAAACAAAATAAAAGTTTATATTAACGCACACGATCCTGTTGAGATAGAGTATACATTACCCAGTTTCTCGTGAACTATACCATAGAAGAAAGCACTATAACTTATTTTCAGGTTTCCATATTCAGTAAATCGTAAAACGTACAATACTATTATCACATACTGTGGTATTGTTCAAGCACTTGTACTTATATCAGCAGGGCCGGATATACATGTACGTCTGGAGCAATTATGCAATTACTTAACGTGTTTCTCTTCATACCCCATTGCATGTTGAACCATCGCGTTGAATAAAGGCGAGTAGTATTTGTTTGTTCGTTGCCAGGGTTGTGAGATAATAAAGCCTGTGAAACATCAGCTATTTGTTGAAGTTCACCCCCTATGTGTTATGGTTGGAAAACGGTCTTGTAATACCATGTTCAGTGTCAATAGTATTTAAATAGTATGATGTTGATTATTCATCTGTTATTAAGCACGATATACAGTTTCTGTGATACCCTGTTAACGTCAAGTCTCTCCTAATCATTGTGTAGGACTAATTGGAGAATACTAGCAAACTGTGATTCTCTGTAAAGTATACACTATAAAAAGTAGCTCACATAATATTAAATCATAAAATAAAGTATGCAGTATAAAACTAAAACATACAGAGCCAGTCAAAGAAACAAACAGTATTAACGGGCAAGGTGTACGTTGATAGTATACCTGATAGAGTACTATACCGTGTCCATAAGTGATTACAGAATCTTATCGACAAATACTTCTACGATCAGTTCTTCCTAGTTCACAAAAACATGTCATAGTTATGTAAACATGAGTATACATATATTTATGTTTTAATACTCATAATTGAAATGTTGATGACATATAGGACATTTCCCGTAGTCATATGTTACAATAAACACAAATCGTCATGGTAAATGTATCTATCATATTACAACGATTTAGTGTTATATTGTTAAATTATGTGTTGTGAAAAATACAAATTTACCATTCACATCAAATGATACAAAGAATTACTGAAATAGTATTAATTTATTTAGTAACAAATGTTCTGTCAATTGTTTAAAAATTATACCCGAGCATTATATATAGAAACTTATAACAACTAAATATATGTTTCTACATGCCCATCTAACAAATATAGTATTAGTACAAAACTAAAGATATTATTTAACGGATAACAGATGCGCCATAAAACGAAAAATTTTAATCAACCTTTGCACAAACACTACCAGTCAATCCAATGAGATAAAGAATGCAACGGCATAATCGTTATGCAAGAATTTGAAAGAAAAATGAAATAAAACGAAAAGTGCCTTTATTAAATAGGCGTAGTTAGGTCTGTAAAGCCCTCTCTACCACCAACCCCAAAATAATTTTATATTTTAAAGATTTGATATTAGATCAGGTAATAACTTATTCAATAGTATTTTTGTTTTGCGTTGCAAATACAACGGGACAATCGTACAGCTACCCATTGCATAAATCAAACATTTTTACGCTTCCAAACTATTACTGGAGTAATTCTGCTTCAGTTGCATTTTAATACTCGCAGTACATTTGCGTTCCATCAAATTAGGAACATCTTTTTTTATAAAAAAATCAGATATCCTAGGTCTTTTACAACGCATAGTATAGTAATGATACAAAATAAAGCGTAATTTAAAATAATATGCATTTTTTATTAATCCATAGTATTTTATATACTTGAGGGTATGCATTAAATTTAGCATTACATTGGCTTAAAATAATTTCTTTTTTTGAATACATTAGCCGTATGATATCTGAATTAATACTTGTGTAAACGATAAATTTTGAGTATGAGAAAGTTTTAAAGATGTATTGCGGAAAATATATGTAATATTGATAATTATTTTTAGTTTAAACATATAGAAATGTATATTCATGCCGTTTCAATATGCTAACTCACATAACCACAGCGATGGGACATATTGGAAATCAGTTTTACTTACATATCGCAATTACATTAATGCAAGCGCTAATTACACTTTCCCTATATTCCATTGATTGTGCTTATAACTGTGAGTAATGTGTTATATACCGTATAGCTGTGAATTTATATTAAATTCAGTCACGTTAGTGATTACAGTAATAAAAATACTTATGTACGTCGTATTTCGAATACACGCTTTTCCAATACTGTTATTTGTCCATATAATTTTGAGATAGTATGTACATTTCTTTATTAATAATAATCTGTTTTCACTGTATAAAATAGTTTTATAACCGTATATTTACTAAAATATTCATTTTTAACCATACAGATTAATTAATTATAACATTTACTCAGACAATTAAATAATATTTCAGGTCGTGGTTTGGCATAACATTAAGACATGTAGCTGTACTCAAAACCTTTTTAAGAGTAAGATTTTCTCATCTGAGAGTGCTAAAAGAGGCATGCCATAGAATAATCTCTTATTTGTAGTATACAGATATCAACAAAGCTTAAGAGAAATGTGTACAGCAAAGGCTCGCATATCGAGTTCAGTTTGCATAATATAACTTGCGGAGTGTTCATTATCAAGCCTTGAGGCTGGCAGAATAAGGCCGCTAAGGATATAACGTTTAATGGGGTCAGGGATAGTATAAAAAATCTCATGCACTTATCGTATCGTTTGTGACTGGGCAAGTCCAGGCAAAAACGTGTTTTGGCAGGTAAAATAAGTACCTACTACGGCTAGGACTTACTTGCACCTTATCGTGTCGTATGTGGGGGCGATGACTTCGACTCGACGACCACTCCGACTGAGAGACTCCGGCCGAGAGAGCGAGTCAGCCAGGCACAGCGTACTTACATTATCAAGCCTTGAGGCTGGCAGAATAAGGCCGCTAAGGATATAACGTTTAATCGGGTCAGGGATAGTATAAAACATCTCGTGCACTTATCGTATCGTTTGTGACTGGGCAAGTCCAGGCAAAAACGTGTTTTGGCAGGTAAAATAAGTACCTACTACGGCTAGGAATTACTTGCACCTTATCGTGTCGTATGTGGGGGCGATGACTTCGACTCGACGACCCCTTCGACCGAGAGACTCCGGCCGAGAGAGCGAGTCAGCCAGGCACAGCGTACTTACATACTGTAGTACGCTGTAATGCGCTTCAGCCCTTGAAGCGAACTTCGGCGGATTTATCCTGAAACTCCGTGTCTTTCCCGGTCGAGCCGGACCCCGCCATCTGACGTCTCCTGCATTAATGTTGAGCTACTGGAGTATAATTGTAGGTGGAAGAAATAAAGATCATAACATGTAATTATAACAAAAAAATATTTTCCTTTCGAAATAAAAAAATGACTTATTTAAGCCCCTGTAATAAAATGACATGTTACAAGGATACTCTTGTGTCTCTGATAACAACTCCCGGCTGACATATTACGTTTCCCAATAAGCCGCTTTATTTTTTATACGGTCTTTCAGCTGGGAAGATGATGTTTACAAAATAGAAATGCATTACTGAATCTGATTTGAGAATCGATATAAAGGGTGTTAAAAATTCCCGTACGGTCTTGATAATTTCAGAAAAATTACAGGTAAAGCAATAAATTTGGTGCATAATGACTGTACCTATAAATCACTCTCTTAATGTTAGGAGATTTATCCGCAATTAGTCATTAGGAAGATTTAATTGAGAGCATAGGTCAAGTAGTAAATCAAATTAAATGCATTTATTGGTACAGCACAATGCCACAAATCCGACATCAAAAGGCTCATTCTTTGAACAAATCGTGCTGATTTAGTTTGAAGCATTTAAAATGTAGCTTCTGTTCTAGATGGTATAATATTATTGTATTGGCTCAAGTTGTGAAATTCAAAATTAGTAAATGAATTAAGACAATTTTCTATGGTAGTTAGTGACTCTTCACATCCAATGGAGGATTGTCTATAAGGAGTTCCGTAAAAACATTTAATGTAAGCATAGCTCAATATGTACATAGTTTTAAAGTGCAATTTAAGATGCAGTAAAGTCGAAGCCTAACCTAAAAACATTAATTTACTATTATAATAACTGACACCAGTCTTCAGCTTTTCCTTATTTATGTTAACGGTATAGGATCAACACTTCTGCATGGAGGACTAGTGCAGTATGCTGATGATACGACTTTCTGTTTTAATGCAATTTGAATGAATTGTTGGAAAAAAAGCCTTTTTTGACATCATGAACTTTGTACAATACTTCCAAAGCCTCAATCTCACAACAAACATCTCAAAATTCATCTTTGCTTTGCGCGATGTAGGCAACCATTGTGAACCTGCCGTCTTGTTAGATGACTCCACACTGAAGAAGTGGAGTCAGCTTAAAAATCCTTGGAATAAACCTTGATCGAGGGTAGACTTGGAATGAGCACATCAATGATGTTAGCGCCTAAATTTCCTCAGTCATTTATGTTTTGAGGTCCTTAGAAAAATATGCCCCGTTCAGGTCCTGATATCAGCGTATTATAGCTTAATTTACCCCCGTTTTTCCTACGGAGTGGTCTTTTGGGGAGCTTGTGCAAACTCTCAGTTTCAGAGAGCATTAAAACTCCAAAAAGAAGCTATTCAAACAATCGTAAAAAATAAAGAGTCGTGCAGTCAAGCATTCAAGGAATTACAGCTGTTAAGTTTACCGCGTCTGTACATTTTGGAAACCACTTTGTTTAGTATGTATAAATATGCCTTAACCAGAGGCCGTGACATACATATGCATGACACACGAGGCAGAAAACTACTACAAACTGTTAGACACAAAACGGTGGTTTTTAAAGACCTCCTCTCTCAGGCAGGTGTTTATATTATTAGCAGACCTTAAAAATGCACCATAAACCCCTTTTGGCGTCACAAGCATTTTATAATGCAAGGAAGTTTTTGAAATTAAACTGGAAGACTGACCTATTAGACTGATGCTTCTGTTTAAAGTGGTTTATACTGGCCAAGAATGAAAGAAGCGTAATTTTTAAATTGTATGTCTAAATGAGAATTTTGTGACATGAATGTTAGAAACTTTAGATTAAAATCCATGAAGTTTTATATACAATGTACTAATGTCGCTTTAATAAATTGACTTGATTTGATTCATAATCATTTGATCCAGGTAGACACTCTCAATACAAATCTTATATCTGTGAGGAATCCTAACAGAACAAAGGACGCTTTAATTCTATAATCGTTTATAATTATTGATCCTGGTAGACACTCTTAATACAAAACCAATATTTGTGAGGAAACCAAACAGATCAGAGGATGTTTTAATTATTCCTTAAACATTAAGAATACCCGTTTATAATCCTTATTAATAGTGGACAAGAAATATTCTTACTTCTACTAGGTGTTTTTGATTCAGTATTTGGTATTGTTAGGAGCAAATAATTTGTTCACATTTTTTTTTCAGGACAATAGTTTTATTGCAAAATCTTTAGCTGGCGGTAAAAAACTTCGAAGTAGTTCATTTATATCTTGTTAATGTCAGATTTTTCTTATATTTATGTTTATCTAGCGATACATTCTTAAGGGATTTCGTTTTAATCTTAATAGAACATTTAATTAATCTACATTTGCAACCTGAATGGGCCTATTAGACAAGAAGTCTTCAAGAATACCAAACCACTTTATCCTTTGTATAAAACTGCTATATAATACTAATGCTAAATAAAGTGTCTAAAGTATGTTCCTTACCAAGTTTTACTGATTTAAAACTAGCATATCTTTAATGGAAGGTTTTTAACTAATCTACTTTCATAAAGATGTACTGCAAAAAATACTCTTCTTTTTATTGAATTGATAAAATACTAGCGCCTTCAATATTAAGCACTTATGACAGCATACAAGCCTGATTTCATTGTTTCGTTAATTTTAATTTTTCAAGAACCTTAAAATCTGTCCTTTTTGTAAACAAGCTGCCTCTCTGTGTACTGGTGGAAACAGTATATGAGCATTGGTCGGTCACATTACAGTTTGTATCGCAGGTGCCCAAATATCTCTGGTTGGCCGACAATATAATCTCTGACTCTCTGTGTACTGGTGGAAACAGTATATGAGCATTGGTCGGTCACATTAGAGTTTGTATCGCAGGTGCCCAAATATCTCTTGTTGGCCGACAATATAATCTCTGACTCTCTGTGTACTGGTGGAAACAGTATATGAGCATTGGTCGGTCACATTAGAGTTTGTATCGCAGGTGCCCAAATATCTCTGGTTGGCCGACAATATAATCTCTGACTCTCTGTGTACTGGTGGAAACAGTATATGAGCATTGGTCGGTCACATTAGAGTTTGTATCGCAGGTGCCCAAATATCTCTTGTTGGCCGACAATATAATCTCTGACTCTCTGTGTACTGGTGGAAACAGTATATGAGCATTGGTCGGTCACATTAGAGTTTGTATCGCAGGTGCCCAAATATCTCTTGTTGGCCGACAATATAATCTGTGACTCTCTGTGTACTGGTGGAAACAGTACATGAGCATTGGTCGGTCACATTAGAGTTTGTATCACATGTGCCAAAATATCTCTTGTTGGCCGACAATATAATCTCTGACTCTCTGTGTACTGGTGGAAACAGTATATGAGCATTGGTCGGTCACATTAGAGTTTGTATCGCAGGTGCCCAAATATCTTTGGTTGGCCAACAATATAATCTCTGACTCTCTGTGTACTGGTGGAAACATTACATGAGCATTGGTCGGTCACATTAGAGTTTGTATCGCAGGTGCCCAAATATCTCTGGTTGGCCAACAATACAATCTCTGACTCTCTGTGTACTGGTGGAAACAGTATATGAGCATTGGTCGGTCACATTAGAGTTTGTATCGCAGGTGCCCAAATATCTCTGGTTGGCCAACAATATAATCTCTGACTCTCTGTGTACTGGTGGAAACAGTATATGAGCATTGGTCGGTCACATTAGAGTTTGTATCGCAGGTGCCCAAATATCTTTGGTTGGCCAACAATATAATCTCTGACTCTCTGTGTACTGGTGGAAACAGTATATGAGCATTGGTCGGTCACATTAGAGTTTGTATCGCAGGTGCCCAAATATCTCTTGTTGGCCGACAATATAATCTCTGACTCTCTGTGTACTGGTGGAAACAGTACATGAGCATTGGTCGGTCACATTAGAGTTTGTATCACATGTGCCAAAATATCTCTTGTTGGCCGACAATATAATCTCTGACTCTCTGTGTACTGGTGGAAACAGTATATGAGCATTGGTCGGTCACATTAGAGTTTGTATCGCAGGTGCCCAAATATCTTTGGTTGGCCAACAATATAATCTCTGACTCTCTGTGTACTGGTGGAAACATTACATGAGCATTGGTCGGTCACATTAGAGTTTGTATCGCAGGTGCCCAAATATCTCTGGTTGGCCAACAATACAATCTCTGACTCTCTGTGTACTGGTGGAAACAGTATATGAGCATTGGTCGGTCACATTAGAGTTTGTATCGCAGGTGCCCAAATATCTCTGGTTGGCCAACAATATAATCTCTGACTCTCTGTGTACTGGTGGAAACAGTATATGAGCATTGGTCGGTCACATTAGAGTTTGTATCGCAGGTGCCCAAATATCTTTGGTTGGCCAACAATATAATCTCTGACTCTCTGTGTACTGGTGGAAACAGTATATGAGCATTGGTCGGTCACATTAGAGTTTGTATCGCAGGTGCCCAAATATCTCTGGTTGGCCAACAATACAATCTCTGACTCTCTGTGTACTGGTGGAAACAGTATATGAGCATTGGTCGGTCACATTAGAGTTTGTATCGCAGGTGCCCAAATATCTCTGGTTGGCCAACAATATAATCTCTGACTCTCTGTGTACTGGTGGAAACAGTACATGAGCATTGGTCGGTCACATTAGAGTTTGTATCGCAGGTGCCCAAGTATCTCTTGTTGGCCGACAATATAATCTCTGACTCTCTGACTGCTGGTAAATATACTATTTTTGTATTGGTCAAATAAACATAGCGCGTACGTGGCAGGTGTATATTGTATCATGTTAAGTTATTTATGCTAATGTATATACACAGAGTCATATATGCACCACCTCAAAGAAATACGCAATAAAAATTATTAAAAGTAACATATGAAGAAAAAAAATTTACATCAACTCACAGTAATAAATTAAATTTAAAATTAACTCCGTAGAACATTTATAACTAATAAGTTACAGTTTACCTAAGCCAGGCTGGCACTTTACATGAAATACATGTTCTTCATCACATTTTCTGAGAAATATTTTGCCACCTTTGACCCAAACCCACTTGTAGTTTTTCTTAATCTTGAATTTTCTAGCTATAGCAAATATACTTCTCCTTTCAAGTGTTATGGGATTCATTTCTAAAGACAGGAGAGTCTGTTGGAAGTCCTAAGTGTCTCATGGAAAGATAATCACCTCTTATTTTCATCAATATCCTCTCTGCATCTATTATTTTTACGAACTTCACTATGATACCTGGAGGACCAATAGTTGTATATCAATGAAAATGAGTCTTTCACTATAAAAAAAACAAAGAAAATCTCCCATTGTAAATAAAATATATGAGTATCCCATATTTACTTTTTAACGACAGCCCCCAGAAAAACAAAACAAAGGATGGTGAACACTATTTTAAAAACACAAGTCCTTCATAATTTTGAACTACTTGTTAACGTCAAAATAAGAGTTATATTAACAACTTAAATTATCGACAATAATTACGATTCAGTCTCATGCTGTCTGCTCTTCTTGGTTCACACCGTTTTTGAACATTTTTAATATAATTACGACATGGAGAATCTTCGTCCTCACTTTGGGGAGTACTGCTCTGGAGGTTATAAGCTTCTAATTAAATGTTTATGTTTGGTTCGGCTAATGAAATACACTGCCATTAATTTTTTTATTTATGGGAAGGAGAGACTGTACCTCTTTCGTCATCATTTTTTTTCGCTCTTACCGGTCACTTTTTTAATATATTACCCAAGACAATAAGGGCCAGTCAGTATATCAGAAGCGCGACAGTACTGATACAAGTACAAGGTACAAAATCATAAACATGATGTTAACCTCGACTATCTCTAACACACCGAAAACAATTGTTTTTTGCATATTTATGAATATCACATCTAAACGTATAACACAAATTAGATATTATTTAGTGTCTGGATGGGATAAGCCTTGCACCGTCATTGCGAACAATTTTTTATGGAACAGGATTAAATATTTACTCCACTGTAATCCCGTACGGCTTTGGGTCCAGTGTTCCCTGAGCTAATAAACTTGTCAGTAAGCTGACATAAGCTGTCCTCGCTGATTACTGTCAGTAAACTAAATTACAGTCAGCTGTAAACACTACTCTATAATACTGAGTAGTCTATACATGAATAATTCATATTTGGGCGGGTTAAGGCTGGCTCAGTAACTGCAGTTGTAAATGTCCATGGAACAGAATTGAGTTTGATTAGTTTTATGTATATGGAGAATAAATAATTATGGTGGAAGTAATATGTTTAATCTCAAATTTAAAACTTGCAAAGAGTAGGTATATAAACACATTTGTATAAGTTTATTGTATATTTACGTATCAGTAATTACGATTCAGTCTCATGCTGTCTGCTCACACCGTCTTTGAACATTTTTAATATAATTACGACATGGAGAATCTTCGTCCTCGCTTTGGGGATTACTGCTCTGGAGGTTATAAGCTACTAACCAAATGTTTATGTTTGGGTCGGCTAATGAAATACACTGGCATTAATTTTTTTATTTATGGGAAGGAGAGACTGTACCTCTTTCGTCATCATTTTTTTTTTCGTTCTTACCGGTCACTTTTTTAATATATTACCCAAGACAATAAGGGCCAGTCAGTATATCAGAAGCGCGACAGTACTGATAAAAGTACAAGGTACAAAATCATAAACATGATGTTAACCTCAACTATCTCTAACACACCGAAAAAAATTGTTTATATAAGTTTATTGTATACTTACCAAAATTAACTTTCACATTTGCAATTATTTAACACATCATAATAAATTAATTTGCAAAAATGCACATTGTAGACAAGAATGCACTCAATATGTTTTCCATTACTAAGGTCACCTATTTAATTTTTTAACTACATGATTACGCATACAATGTTGAACATTGGCTATTTGGTGTTTCTTGTACTTATTATTAGTATAAAAATATCACATGCATTGAATTATCAAAATTTTAAAACTTTTTAGCTTCTTCATTTATAAATTGTTTGAAATTAATTGGTTTTAGTTACTGATGTGTTTTCTTTCGTGTTTCTTATGTAACATAGATCTATGTATATATAAACATTCATTCCAAATCTACTTTTTAAGCTTTATGCATCTATGCTGTATCATGGGCATTAATTATTCTGGAATAACAAGCAGCAATGCTCAAGCCATTCATCAAACTTAATTCAAATCAAACATAGAGCACACTAAAGGCACCACTTCTATAAAACTGGTGTCCAAGACTTCCCAGGACAGACTTACTTAATTTCATACTCGATCCAATGAACCTAGTCATGTATTATGTATTATATTACATTTATCAGATTTTATATGGTATATTTACCAGAAGTTTTATTATATTTGAAACATAAAAAGAAAACGTTCGTTATTTAAAGATTATTATGGAGAACGCACGTAATATTCAAGAATAAGAGCACAACATTTTCTTTCTACAGTGTATTGGAAAAAGCAAGGTTTTATAACAAATTATATTTTACGCTCGGGAAAGCAATTGAACCTCAAAACACTCTTACAATACTCTGTATTTTTTATTAATAAACCATATTTACTTCAATCAAAAATTCATAAGAGAAATGGTTTTTGTTGTATTACATTTAGCAGCATATATTAAATAGGCGGCAATTGGGGGATTTCAGTATTGTGAAGTTTACATATATTGAATAATATAGATAAATATTATAAAATTTTCTATAATCAGTAATTAACTTCGTGATGATATGTTGAGACTAGGGACAGACCATAACCAGTTTCTGCTGGAAACTGTTCTTCAACAAGTCGATGGAACATCTACACATATTTTGTCAATGATAGAAGTTAAGAAATGAAATTTATGATTCAATACCTTATTCGAGTGTCTTTATTCATGTATTTCAAGTAAAATGAACTGAAGCAGTCATGATCAATATTTGAAGCAGTTTTCGGTACTTTTGCAGTGCTTAGTTGAATTCAGTTACCACTGCCGGTAGGCAATTCTATTTTACTTTTAATACTAATTAATGATTGCACAAAGCTTTATAACATGAAGCTCCAAAATATTACATTATTGCACCACGTAGACGTATAACCTCCTATATATAAAATCAAACTGGGAAAAAAATTATACTACAAAACCGATAGGACGATAAGCGTTTGCTATAGTCAATAGTCAATGGTCGAACTACTTCATTCTGTGATATGTACAAGGTATAAAGAATAGCGTCACTATAATGAAACTAAATACTAATATTAATTTTAAAATATAAGTAAAAAAATAAAATCGTAACATCTTGACAATTTATCTTCAATTCTTCTTTAAATGAATTAATTGGTTTTCTATTGTAATATTCCTCAAAAGAATATAAAGACAAACTAGTTAAATAAAATTTGACTTCTTTTTTAAATTTTAACATATCTGTTTCCATTATAAATTTTGTTGGTAAATTATGTAAATATCTAACACCTCTTTTAATATGTTTTCTTTATGTAAAATTCGAGATTGTGTTGATCGAAATGTCTATTAAAACGAGTATTATATGTTTGTTTATTTTTTTTAGTATCGGATCAAAAAAATGTTTTACATAAATTATTGATTCAAATATGTGTAAACCATAGACTGTCAGAATTCCAAGTTCAGAAAAAATATGTTTAACAGAATCTGTATATCTTTAAATTTTCATTATTCTCAAAGATTGTTTTTGTAGGAACAAAAGCCTATCTAAATTACTTAATGTTGTTGCTCCATAAATGCTTCTTCCGTAAGCTAAATGTGAATGGATCAAAGAGAAATATATTAATTTTAGTCGCAATGCATATAGACCAGTAGACATCTTCGTAGTAACATGATCTACATGTTTATCCCAAGCTAAATTTTTATATATTATAAGACCAAAAACTTTGTGTAGTCTACTTGTTTAAATCTGTCATTGTCTAGAAAAATGTCACAGTTTAAATTTGATGTGGATTGCTTTGTAGAAAAATTAATATAATTAGATTTATCTGAATTTAATAAAAGATTATATTTCTCAAAAAAAATCCTTAATCCTACTTAGATCAATATATGATGAAATTTCAATATTCTCAAGCTTCTAACCAGAAAACAAAACATTTGAATCATCAGCGTACAGACATACGGCACCATCCAACCCCTCCATCACCCCTGGCAAACCTCCTATATAACATAAAAACAATAGAGGTCCCAGGATAGACCCCTGGGGCACACCATGCCGCGGTGTCTGCAGCTGTGATCTATGAGCCCTCACATAATGATTTTTACTGTGAAAAATTGTTTCTTCTATTTCTACATATTGTTTTCTATTTGTTAAATAGGAATCAAACCATGTTTGCTCCTTTCCATATATTATAACGAAGCTGTTTAATTCCCTTATTAACTTTACATTACTGACACTATCAAATGCTCTGGTAAGATCTAAAAATATCCCAATTACTTTTTCTCTTTTATCAACTGAATCAATAATGGAATGGATAAATTCTATACCGGCCGTTATTGTTGATTTTCCACGACGAAAGCCATGTTGTTGTTTGTCCAACAGTTCATTAGACTCTAGGTGTTTTAAAAGCTAATCATGAACCACTTTTTCGAATATTTTAGAAAAAATTGGGAGCAATTACACTGGCCTATAGCATGTTGCATCAGTCACATTACCTTTTTAAAGAGAGGAATCACTTTGGCAACTTTTGAAATATCAGGAAATATTCCTGAAATTAAAGAAGAATTGATTACATGGGCAAGAGGTTTTAAAATAAAGTTAACATATTTTTTAACAATATCAATTGGTATATCATCGTGCCCCACAGAAAACTTAGATATAAATGACAAAACAATTGTTTTTAACTGATACTCAGACACCTGTTGAAATCTGAAACATGGCTGAGCACAAGTCAGATGCTCACTATTGTTATAAATGGAGTTGAGTTGAGGTATTTTAGGCAATACTGGCAAGTCAACGGCTGTCACAAAAAATTCATTAAAAGTGTTTCCTACAGTAACAGGATTAGTTATTAATTTTCCGTTTGCAATAATACTTTTATTATGATTTTACATTGGATTGTTTGTTTACCTCATATTTAATTATTTTCCAAGTTGTTTTTGGATTGTTGTCAGAGTATAGAATTTTATCATCGAAGTATTTTTGTTTATTACCTATTCATCCACTCTTTCAGTACATTTTTCTTTTCTTTTATGACTACTTTCAAACTTGTGTTTTTGGAAATTCTAAATTTTTTTTAAAGTTCAACTAATTCATTCTTTTTAATTTGTATATCATCTGTAATCCATTTTTGTCTTAAGAAATGTTTTTTAACAGTTTGACTAATTTTAGGAAAATTTATTTCGAAAATATAACTAAAAGTGCTTTGAAATAGTTGATATTTCATATCTACCGGTGATTTATAAACTGCTATCCATGTCTCCTTTGATATATCTCGCAAAAATGTTTCAGTTTTATTAAAAGTAAATCTTCTGCATAGTTTTTTTTTTATATAAATTTTACTCGAATCAACACAATTTAATTCTAAAAATTCTAGAAGTAGACCATCATGAACTACCTGATATATTTAATTTTGTACAATTTATATTCGTCATAATGTTATCTATGGCTGTCTGAGAATCAGCTGTAACTCTAGTTTGGAAGTGCACCAAATATTTCATATTATACACCTTTAATATATTACTAAATTTAGTGTAAATTATATCTTTTTTTAATACATTTATGTTTATATCTCCAGCCAAAATCACATTTTTGAATTTTTGACATACTATATTACACAAAATATCTAAGTTATTTAAAAATGTATCTTACTAGACAGTGTTGGGGTGATCTATATAAAACTGCCAATACAAAAGAAAGTTGATCTACAGTTATTTCAGACAGGCAGCACTCAAATTCCTTTTCTCCTAAGAGAGCTTCAACTGCTGGTAATTTAATACATCTGAAATGTATACGCTCTTTAGCAAATATTAGCACTCCACCTCCAGATGAATGAGATCTCACAAAGACGAGCAAATGATGTACTGAGGAATGTGTAACCCAACCAATTCTGCTGCTGTCAATTTATGTTCAGTTAGTGCTAAGATATCTGGTTGTATTTCCTCAAAATTTATATTTAAAATATTTAAGTGGAACGAAAAATTTTGAACATTTTGATGAAAAAAAGAAAACAGATAATAATTGACAGCTCCTTGCTTTAGTATGCCTACTATCTTGAGCAAAATCGTGTAAACTTTCAATTGATGAGGGCAGGTGCTGCATGATCTCATGAACATTGATAATGTTATTTGTATTTGTTGTATTGTTATTTTTGTAAAACTGAACCTTTGATATTATTTTTCTCTGCTCCATTATTTTTTTCTGCTCTATTTTACTGGGCTCTTCTGCAATTGATTTGCTAAAAAGGTGACAGTGGTGACATTAACGAAGGTTGTTTTGACAATTAACTACATGTGTTTTAATTGCTCATGGAGTTGCTGTTGTTCTGGATATTAGAAATTCTTTGTGTGGTTGAATTGTCTTGTGTGTTTGTGTTACTCTGAGCACTGCAATGATCTTTGTTCACATTTTGTCTTATCAACTTAGCTAGTAAAGCCTTACCTCTTCTATTAAAATGAAAGCCATGATTTGTATAGTAGTTAGTCTGAATGGTTGACAAATCTATAAAACCTCTGATATTAGATGTTGACATACATTTATGTGGTTTTGCATTTACACAGTGAATAGCAAAGTTTTCTTTAGGCCTATCAAAACGGAATGGAAAGCTTAGAATATGTAGATTTGTTTTAGATGCTACATTTACTATTATAACTAACTTAAAACTATTAGTAAGTAATTCATGATCCTTGACTCGATCACAGGCATTGCTTCCACAGAGAAATATTGCATGGTCTTCAGCTGTAAAATTAGACGTCATCTCCACCAAATTTTGAGCAATATAGTTAAAATTTGCTCCTGGATTTGTGATAACTTCCACAGTGAAACTTTCCCCAGTTCTTCTTCCAGAAGTGGTGACATATGCTTCCCATGACTATCTGCCACAAACAGCAATCTGGGCTTCTTGGATTTTGTTGACCTCGAGTTTGTTGGCTGGTTACATTTTTCCAGTATTCCTGTCATTGTTACCTGTGATCATTTATCTTAGAAGTACTCTCCTCCACTTCCGACTCGCTTAAAGCTTGAAATTCGTTTTTACACATTGTAGGTTGTTCTGGCTTTAGTAATGGCAAACTTCTGCGGACATCTTTATTTTTAGTTTGTACTTTTACAATAGTGGAGTAAAGCTCACTTACATTATTTACATTAATACTTTCTTTTTGTTTTTTATCGTTTTGTAATTTAATTATAAATTCTTCTCTTTCTATAAGTAGGGTTTCTAAGCTGGTTATCTGTTTGCGGAGATTCTTTTCTGCACATCTTGATACCTCCAACTGCTTACCCATGTCAGTCACTATTAAATTTACACTTTCTAGTTCATTCCTTAGCTCCTGATTCAGCTGCAATAAATCTTCATTGATGTTGTCTGTGTCATGTAGTGCTGCTTCTTCAATTTCCTGCTCTTTATAACTCTTTTCATTTTTATTTTCCTTATGTAAAATAATCTGCTGATCCGATACTGAGCATCTATTACACTTCCGCCCAAAATGCTGAGCAATAAACCTTTATGTATTACTATAGACAATCTATCTATACTCGAAAACATTGGATACATTGAACAAAAATTAAGAAATATCATGATCTTATCAATAGGATTTGTATTGAAATTCTCGAATTCAATGTTTAGGTTTAAGAATTTGAACATGCATGTCGAGGGCGAAAGCTGGTCTGTACTACGGAAATACCCAAACACCAAAACATGTAAGTTAGATTTGCATGAAATCGTAGGAATCCTAGTCAACGAGTTATGTTATGCAGTAATATTTTGCTTGGGGATCGTATTTTATATATTCATGTACGTGCACCGCCGAAGGGCAGCTGCTGTCAGTGCTTGCAGATGAGTAACATTACAAGAATATAGACATAGAGTTAACAATCAAAAAATCAAATACAATTTATAAAACCACCATATGTTTTTATTTCGTTTAACTGTTTCTAGATTTTTAAGAAAACTCAAAAATATATATATTTCGATATATCGAAAGTTTGCTACATTTTTTATTACTAGCAACCAAGTTGGTCTCAATAAGCTAAGAAATTCCCTTCATTTCAATAAAAATTAATATAGAATACATCATTACATTTGTCACTCAATTAGGTATGTGATTAATTTACATACTATTATTTCTATTATTGTTTTTTTATGTGATTTTAATGTTTACGTGTATTTTGAAAAATTTACTGAAATTTTTTGTTAAAAAGATTTAAACGTTTCAGCTGTTGTTTACTATCACTGGTATTGCATATGCTATAACAGGCAAAATAAAACCGGAGTGGTACACAACACTTCCTACAATGTAGGATTGCAGAGAGTTGGATAGTAATTAAGTAAATTGCTTTTAACCATGTTAAATTAAGCATGTTTAGACCAAGTGGTCTGCAGTATCTGATTAGTATATTGGTTTTGTTTGTTTGGCAAAATGTATTCAACGATTCAGCTAAACCTTATGTTTGAAAGGGATTTCAAGATATAAAAACTTGTGTGTGTTTTGTGGTCAAAACATTCAAAACATTCAAGCTGATTAGTGTTTTTTTACTGTAAATACTTAAATAATAACTTGGATATTAATATAAATCGCTTTAATACGAGTATATGATAATCCAGAGCGCCACATTATAGCAATATATTCATTTTGTGAACCAGAGAATATACAGATTTCTGTGTTACTACACTAAATTCCTAATAAGTAGATAAAATTAAAATACGTGTCAATAAGTCTCGGGCGACTTGTAACACTCGATAAATAATTAAACTTATCAGACTTGTTAGACATTGGTCAAACACGAGTTTACGCCACTCTTGCCTCATGACATCTTGTGCAACCGAGGTCCAATCGGTCTTTGGTTCATTTAATAAGAAAATACAATCTTACAACTTTTCTGCAGACACATAGTAGAAAAGTATTTATCGAAACCTTACAGGGAGTTACAGACATTATATATAATATTTATGTAACTTAATACCAAGGTCCAAATAGGAACGAATAGATAAAATGTGCATTTATTAAAGTATATAGATATGTAATAAATATGTTTTACAAGCTTGTTAATGACACGTGGTATCAAATACTCAATACATTAAATGCTACATTAAATTTAATTACAAGAAAAGTTTAAAACAAGGAGATGGATAAATTACTTTACATAACTGCACCGAAGTTTAAGATACGGCACGATTACTCTCATCTTTATTCCAGTTTAAACACATTATGGTATTATTATTATGTGTGATGGTATTAGTGATTTTATAATTATTTTGGAATCTGATGATAAACTGTTCTATTTTACGGAAATACTGATACATGTTTCGGAATAAACTAAATACCATGCACGCCTTTACTAAGGAATATCTATAGAGATAGGATACACGACTGGTATACAGAGTCTAAAATCCGCGTGTCCTTAGTTTCCATTTGATACATTTGTCTTTTCGTGTGGGATCGGTATCGGCAACACTGTAACCCAATGGTTAGTACATGTCTGTCTTATAACGCTTTTACTAGAATATCTATAGCGATAGAATACACGATCGGTTTGACATGTTCTAAAGTCCGTGTGTCCTTAGTTTCCATTTGAGACCTCTGCCTTTTCGTGTGGGGTATCGGCAACACTGCAACCCAATGGTTAGTACCTGTCTGTCTTTTCACGCCTTTACTAGAATATCTATAGAAATAGAATACACGATCGGTTTGACAGGGTCTAAAGTCCGTGTGTCCTTAGTTTCTATTTGGGACTTCTGGCCTACATGTAAGTTGGCATAGTGGTCACTTTTAATCCATAGCAAACATGGCAGAAAACCGCGACTAGCTCATACAACGCCAAGTCCTTCATCTTCTTGGCGTGGGTGGCCCAGTCCGGGACGTTGTCCAAGAACAGTGCTTTAATCCTGGGAGTGAATTCCGGATCAGGGTCCAAAGCTGAAGATGTATCTTCGTGGCCTTCATAAAGGCCTTCTACAGTGGATGCAATCTTCTTCGTCGTCGTTTCGACAGCTAGAGATCTGGGCCTTTTCCCTGTCTTTCGCAGCACCTCTAAAGGCTCGCTCTCCGATTTTCTTGAACATGTGGGTCATCTAGAAGTTGCTGCTCCTGAGCTGTTCACTTCTCAAGGGCTGATGTTGAAATGGATGACGGTATTAAAAAAGTTGTTAAAATAATAAAGTAAAAAATTTAACTAAACATAGATTCTTATAAGGTCCACTTCTGCATGAAAAATCTGTTCGAAAAGGTATGAGTACCATTATTAGGTGAACCACACACAAACTATCCTTTACAACGATACACGTTCCAATTAAAGAAAAACAGTGTTGGGCGATGATTTTCACCAGGAGCTAGAATGTCTCAAAGATCTCTCACAATAAATTTGTACTGATGACAATGTACGATGCTTTATAAATAATAAATCTTTTATAACGTAAATAAAGTATTTTTATTGCTTGGTAATATTTATCTACTTGTATGTGTTATATTATAATGTTTTAAAGGCACATATGATATGGCAGGAAATCAAATGTATTAGTTTCAATAGTCTGTACTGTATCATTTATATTTCAGGCAGATTTTTACTACAGGTCTGTGGGACTGCAGCCAGTTATTGTTTTATGAATTTGTATTTTTTGTAAATACTATAAAATATTTTATAAATCCAATCACTGTGGCTTGCCGCATACCTATAACATTTATATGAAAATATAATTTTGGACGAAAATGATCACCAAAGTAAAAGGAAGATGAAAACTGCATTCGGGTGTAAAGGTCAGCAAAAACCAGTTTGCCATTCAACAGCAATGTGATTTCCTGTGCCCAGGTAAGCGGCTCAGAATATGTTATCTATCCATCCTGGCTGATACTCGTGAACTGTAATCCTATTTAACTTTCTTTGTCACTCACAGATTTTAATGATATACCTCTATGTTATTACGCTGGAATTTCAGTATCTCCATCAAACTATCCAGATATACAAGTGTAAATGTAAGACCAGTAAGAAGCCCTAAGAATTTTTAATATAGAGATATAATATGGCCGAAAAGCATAAGAAATTCCATTATATTTTGAATAATTTCAAATGTTGGACTGTGAATAATATGAGTAAAGAGTGGTTTGAAATGAGATAAATTAAAAACGTCTTTGTGTTAGTGCCAAATTTTTCACAAGCACAACATAAGTCTAAAACCCAGTGCATTTGTGAGATTGGTGTTTAACAAGTTTAATCTTAAAAGCTAATAGGTGGAAGCCATAATTTCATGACGATAATTAAATACAATACTGGCAACAGTTTCGTGAATGCTTTTTGGATATATCCATGGCTTTATCCATTACCGATCCTGAATTATTGTCTATAGTGTAATAGGCTAAAGATACGTCACACAACCACTTAGGGTACATAGAGGTAAGATCAATCAAGCCTAATCTATATTTCTACAATCGGTTACCGGATCTATTGGTCGGAAAACAAAGATTGACGGATGTTTTAGGGCTACCTGTTTGTTTTCACTGAATGCCTTAAGTCTACTTATCAGTAGATGACATATTATTTGAGTAAAAAATCTCAAACTGAAGTTCTGTAACAAGTCTTGTTGATAGAAGTAAAAGATACAATTTTTAAAAACAGCACACTCGTACCTATCTAATATATAAAACGCCAGATATGTAAAAGAAAGAAGATCGATGTCTCTCTATACACAGGTAAAGCTATAACGTTATAGTATAACACAATTTATATAGTATGGTTAACCATATTTGATTGTACATTGTTACTTTAATCAAGAATATAATACGGAAGCAGACAGCATCCAATATCCAATAAACGTACCATATGAGGTTTTATAGCCACGTCTAAATGTAGAACACCACAAACCCATTGTATGAAACGATCTCACGTTTGTACACGGAGTGATACAATAGGAATCACTTTTTACATTGGTCTGTGTGAAATTAACTCTTGTTTATACAGATATACATTCTCCGTATTTTCGGAAATTACTCCGGACATAAAGTCACGTTTGTACATGGAGTGATGGGATGTAAATAGGTTTTCACACAATTAAGTGAGAATACTTGCTTATAAAACTACTCACTCCTAAATACTGAGCGATATAACAGAAATTGGTTTAAACATTGCTTAGGGAATATACATATGTTGTAAAATATGAGTACAATAACATATTAACGGACATTATTTTGTACAAGGAGTGATGATGGAAATCTTTCACAACACAAACCTTTTATATGACACATTCTTATATTTCTATAATTATAATTGTGTTTTCACTAGTCAGTTTGAATATAATTGTAATTCATACAAATAAATACTAAAGCTGTATACAAATTCAAGTATATGGATTGATGCAATAGGGATGATTTAGATATTGGTGAGGTATGATAACCCTTTTTGGAAAGGAATGCCCCCTAGCGAGTAGTTTTCTTTAACCTAGCTAATAATCCAATTCAAATAATATTACACTAGAAGCAAATAGAAGGTTATGATATAAATTTATTACCTACTAACAGTGTTAATGTTTTTTTAATAACTAACCAACTTCTGATATTTCTTTAAATCCCTTAAAGATAAAGTAAGAACCATAGTTTTAATTTTATAGTAAAGTAAGGAAGAATTGTTTCTTCCAGTGCCTGAGATCCGTTCTCTGTTTTAACACAAAGGACGAAAATTGCACTGCTCCGAGTAGGCTACCTAACGCAACAAACTACTAATTACGGAAGATCGTCGACGACTGATGAATAATTAAAATGAACCGTAAAATTACTGAATATTAACTATAAATAACTAAAGTAACTCAAAATAATACTCCTTATTTTAAAAAATTAAATTTTAGCAGCACAATTCTTCATCCGAAAAATGAAAAATATTTGTCGTAATACTTCACCTTTAAGGGTTTCAGTAATTATTGAAATGCTTATGAATAATTTAGTTTTAAAATTTACTTGAATATTTGTATCGTTAATGCAGCGAAAAAATTTAAGCTTTACTCCTCACAATCTATCTCATTTTGGTTTTGAAATTTCAACCGACTTTATATGTCGTGCGCATTGTACACCTATATATTTATTCCTAAAAGATGTTTATGTAATGCAGTTTAAACATTAATTTGTATGCTGTTTGTAAATTTTAAAATTTATTTTCCTACATTAACGGTTGTTTTGTAATTAAATGTATGATATATATTTATATAAAAGAGAGATAGAGATTTATATAAAAACCAATTTGTTTCACAATCTTCCCTTCAGCTGAGTATAACATTTTCTAATTGCCTATAGTTTTGTTATTAAAATGTTGGTTCATTCAAATTTATATTTTCAAGAAATGTTATAAAACTTGGACAACGATTCTAGGTCAAGCAGGAGCTTAAATAATGTCGAAGTTGCGTTAAATGTATCAGACAGACAAAATGACAAACTACGAAGGAGCTTTAGTTACTAATTATTGATTTATTTATATACATTTTGGAAGATTTTTTATTCAATGAATTATCGGGTCTTTTATATTTTTATATTTAAAAAGTTTTACTAAAATCTTCAGTAACACTAGAAATGTAATTATAATTTATCTATAGTAATCTAATTACATCGATTTGTAAAATAGTGATGTAACACTAACATCTTCTCTGAAATAAACTCCATATGTATTTATTGCATTTACAAACATAAAGGTGTTAAATTGCTATTCTAAAAATATTTAAACTAATTTATGCTTTTTATCCGATAAAGATGTCCAATAATATTGACAACAGATGTATTATAAACTACGTTCTCAATCCAAACAGTATATCTCCATTAAGACATTAAAAGGTAACAATCTATCAGGATGTGTGTATTTTCTATTTTTATTTCTTTATATATTTCAATTTTTTTGGACAGTTATTAAAATCAAATACTACTAGTCGTAAATTAATATTGTGGAATGTAAAATCCAGCTGTTATGCAAACAATTATAAATAATATTACTCTTAGCGTAGTAAATGTAACTCAGATCACGTTATATACATGATCCAGCGACTTATATTATATTAGATATTGTATGAAGGAAATAATTTGTAAGATATGAAGATTTACAAAATTATACACACAAAAGCACGTACACACCAAAACACACACATACGGTATTTCGGTATTTTGTGTGTATGTGTGTGTGTGTGTGTGTGTGTGTGTGTGCATGTGCTTTTGTGTGTATAATGTTGTAAATCTTCATATGTTACAAATTATTTCCTTCATACAATATCCCTTCACCAAATAGGTATGTTAATGTAAATCTTCGTATGATACAAAATATTTCCTTCGTACAATGTCCCTTCACCAAATAGGTATGTTAATGTAAATCTTCGTATGATACAAAATATTTCCTTCATACAATGTCCCTTCACCAAATACTGTAATTATGTTAATTTAAATCTTCGTATGATCCAAAATATTTCCTTCATAAAATGTCCCTTCACCAAATAGGTATGTTATGTAAATCTTCGTATGATAGGCTACAAATTATTTCCTTCATACAATATCCCTTTACCAAATAGGTATGTTAACGTAAATCTTCGTATGACACAAAATATTTCCTTCATACAATGTCCCTTCACCAAATAGGTATGCTAATGTAAATCTTCGTATGATCCAAAATATTTTCTTCATACAATGTCCCTTCACCAAATAGGTATGTTAATGTAAATCTTCGTATGATACAAAATATTTCCTTAATACCCTTCACCAAATAGGTATATTAATGTAAATCTTCTTATGATACAAAATATTTCCTTCATACCCTTCACCAAATAGGTATGTTATGTAAATCTTCGTATGATAGGCTACAAATTATTTCCTTCATACAATATCCCTTCACCAAATAGGTATGTTAATGTAAATCTTCGTATGATACAAAATATTTCCTTCATACAATGTCCCTTCACCAAATAGGTATGTTAATGTAAATCTTCGTATGATACAAAATATTTTCTTCATACCCTTCACCAAATAGGTATGTTAATGTAAATCTTCTTATGATACAAAATATTTCCTTCATACCCTTCACCAAATAGGTATGTTATGTAAATCTTCGTATGATAGGCTACAAATTATTTCCTTCATACAATATCCCTTCACCAAATAGGTATGTTAATGTAAATCTTCGTATGATACAAAATATTTCCTTCGTACAATGTCCCTTCACCAAATAGGTATGTTAATGTAAATCTTCGTATGATACAAAATATTTCCTTCGTACAATGTCCCTTCACCAAATAGGTATGTTAATGTAAATCTTCGTATGATACAAAATATTTCCTTCATACAATGTCCCTTCACCAAATACTGTAATTATGTTAATTTAAATCTTCGTATGATCCAAAATATTTCCTTCATAAAATGTCCCTTCACCAAATAGGTATGTTATGTAAATCTTCGTATGATAGGCTACAAATTATTTCCTTCATACAATATCCCTTTACCAAATAGGTATGTTAACGTAAATCTTCGTATGACACAAAATATTTCCTTCATACAATGTCCCTTCACCAAATAGGTATGCTAATGTAAATCTTCGTATGATCCAAAATATTTTCTTCATACAATGTCCCTTCACCAAATAGGTATGTTAATGTAAATCTTCGTTTGATACAAAATATTTCCTTAATACCCTTCACCAAATAGGTATATTAATGTAAATCTTCTTATGATACAAAATATTTCTTTCATACCCTTCACCAAATAGGTATGTTATGTAAATCTTCGTATGATAGGCTACAAATTATTTCCTTCATACAATATCCCTTCACCAAATAGGTATGTTAATGTAAATCTTCGTATGATCCAAAATATTTTCTTCATACAATGTCCCTTCACCAAATAGGTATGTTAATGTAAATCTTCGTTTGATACAAAATATTTCCTTAATACCCTTCACCAAATAGGTATATTAATGTAAATCTTCTTATGATACAAAATATTTCTTTCATACCCTTCACCAAATAGGTATGTTATGTAAATCTTCGTATGATAGGCTACAAATTATTTCCTTCATACAATATCCCTTCACCAAATAGGTATGTTAATGTAAATCTTCGTATGATACAAAATATTTCCTTAATACCCTTCACCAAATAGGTATATTAATGTAAATCTTCTTATGATACAAAATATTTCCTTCATACCCTTCACCAAATAGGTATGTTATGTAAATCTTCGTATGATAGGCTACAAATTATTTCCTTCATACAATATCCCTTCACCAAATAGGTATGTTAATGTAAATCTTCGTATGATACAAAATATTTCCTTAATACCCTTCACCAAATAGGTATATTAATGTAAATCTTCTTATGATACAAAATATTTCCTTCATACCCTTCACCAAATAGGTATGTTATGTAAATCTTCGTATGATAGGCTACAAATTATTTCCTTCACACAATATCCCTTCACCAAATAGGTATGTTAATGTAAATCTTCGTATGATACAAAATATTTCCTTCATACAATGTCCCTTCACCAAATAGGTATGTTAATGTAAATCTTCGTATGATACAAAATATTTTCTTCATACCCTTCACCAAATAGGTATGTTAATGTAAATCTTCTTATGATACAAAATATTTCCTTCATACCCTTCACCAAATAGTTATGTTATGTAAATCTTCGTATGATAGGCTATAAAATATTTCCTTCATACCCTTCACCAAATAGGTATGTTATGTAAATCTTCGTATGATAGGCTACAAATTATTTCCATCATACAATATCCCTTCACCAAATAGGTATGTTAATGTAAATCTTCGTATGATACAAAATATTTCCTTCATACAATGTCCCTTCACCAAATAGGTATGTTAATGTAAATCTTCGTATGATCCAAAATATTTTCTTCATACAATGTCCCTTCACCAAATAGGTATGTTAATGTAAATCTTCGTATGATACAAAATATTTCTTTCATACCCTTCACCAAATAGGTATGTTATGTAAATCTTCGTATGATACAAAATATTTCCTTCATACAATGTCCCTTCACCAAATAGGTATGTTAATGTAAATCTTCGTATGATCCAAAATATTTTGTTCATACAATGTCCCTTCACCAAATAGCTATGTTAATGTAAATCTTCGTATGATCCAAAATATTTTGTTCATACAATGTCCCTTTACCAAATAGGTATGTTAATACCTCGTATTGACATCCCAACCAATGCCTTGGAGCCAAGTTTTAATATTACTGCGCTCAAACTAAAGATATCTAAACAGTTAATTTCTAGTAATTAACGTCAGAATACGCTTCTTTCACATTAAGCTCTCTAATTGTAATACTTTTATCAGACATACTCTCTGATTTGGATTAGCGATAAAATAATCGATAATACAGAGCTGAGAGCTATATCATCATAAATATTATTTATAAAAATTAAAAAATATTTATTAAAACTATTACCACTTAGGTTTCATATCATCATAAATATTATTTATAAAATTAAAAAATATTTATTAAAACTATTACCACTTAGGTTTTCGGTTACAGTACTAGCATAAAATATACACAATATTTTGATTTATTTTACTCCAGGCTTCATTTACTGTATAAGGTGATTGTTTAATAAAGCAGTTATTACAACTAAAATCAGCTTTTATGGCCTCTAATCTATACTTCCTGTTATGTGCCATAAACCTATTCTTAGTTAAATCATGCTCTGCAATAGGACTATATTTCAGAGTGTAATGTAGAATATCAAAATCCTCTTTCGTCTTTATTATGCCTGCATGATACCGTGTTGTATAAGGTGCTTCATACTACACATCAACTAATAAGATATTCCGAACAAATTAGAGCCCAAATGGATTGTTACAAAAACACAGAAAACGTACTATCAATACAATTTTTTATTCCATATACAATTCACCAGTTTATCTGTTAAAGTTTCCAAAATATACAAAGGAGTAACCACTAGTTAAAGTCAACGATGTTGTTGAAATAGGTTTCAATCGTAGCCGTAAGGAAGAGAGTACAGTAATAAGAAGCCTCATAGTAATCTTGAGATCAATACATTAGCTATACACTATACACTTTTGTGTTATTAGATTTCCTAACCTAAATTTATTATGGAAATGAAAAAACCAAAACTGCCTGTTAAATTGTTCGAGGCATTCACCAATACGAAATCAATATTGGAATCTCTAGGGATAATAATATTTAATAATAAACTATGCAATAATGATAGTTCTTACCACTTATTTAAAAGTAAACTAACCTTAGTAACTGGTGTGCTGTAGAAGGTTACGATGACTACATTTATGCTACCAAGAACCAATGCAGAGACCTCAAAGTCCTGCTCCTCTGCCAAGTAACACAACTGATTACCATATACAATAACAACTTTGCCCTCCCTTACTTCTATAACTGATTTGCAATGAACTTTGCCCTTCTTGGCGGTTGCAGTCGAAAACACACGCACAACCAAATGATAAATATTGATTTACAAATACCTGCTTCCACAATACATTGAACGTAACATTTATTTTTAGTTTCCAAGAGACCGAGAAAGTCAATTTGGTAGGTCATAGGTTACCCATTTCAGTACAGCTAATTTATTTCTTGTTTGAAGTGAGGTTTTTTTACATTATCTTTCGAAGAGTGGAACTTTAAACAATTTCCACCCTAAGGAACCTTCAGGTTTACTACCCCATTTATTTTTTCCTCAAAAAGGAATGCAGTGTTATTCCCTTGGATTTCTTGAGAACCGAAAGTGCCTCGGATAGATGTCAGTAAGCTAGAAGTCAGATCCACAATCTGCCCCAACAGAACGCCATTTTTAAATGATCGATACCTATGATACATATCCCATCTGATAAAACATGCAGTTTTTAACTCGGTAACGTAGTTTCTATACTATGCCTGAGGCTCAGTTTGTGTATTTTGGTAGAACCAAGTCCCAGAATATACTTTTCGGATTTTCTTAGCTTACTGGTGGTTTTTGTTCTGATACTGTAAATCTCAGAACTTGTAGTTGGTTAACAAGACAAGTAACATATAAACTTTACTACATTGTCAAGAGTTGTACACATTTACATATCAAAGTGTGTTTTCCAACAAATAGAATATGTATATATTATTTAACTATCTTCCGTTTATGCATTTAGCAAGATTACAAATATCCAAACATGGTATACTACGGTATATAACGAAATATTTAAATGTAATTTATTATTAACAAATTAAGTCAGATGAATCGAATTTCATAACATAACGTGTGTATGTATATATACATAATCAACTCAACGAGCGTTCTAAGGTATCTATGCAGTTAATAACGGTCCATAATGTTTACTCATTTTCTAGAAGGTTTTAGTTTGACTTCTTTCGGTTTCCTTTTACCAAGTTGTAAGAATATTAAACTTAACTATAGCAATATTGCTAACCTAAACGTAATACGCTTGTATCTAACGTATACGTGAGGATAGATAATAAATTTATCGAAAATGTCCAATATTAGATGATAGTTTATTTCAATGAAATTGCTACATTTATGTTTTCTATCACTACTAATATTACAACATTTTAAGGAAGGACATCTTTGAAGAAAATGCAGTCTTTAAATATAATATGACTATTAGAAAACAATTTAGATTCAATCAAATTATCTCAAATCCAGAATAAATATTTCAAGGTTAATATTCTGGATAAGACTTGCATTCTCACATAGAGATGCATTTTCATGTAGAGATAAAAATTAGTATCTATTGAAAGAAATCAGTTAATTAAAAATAATAGCAAATAAAGTGACCTATCATCGAAGATAGGTAGCTAAATACTGGGTATGACAAAAAGTCTCAAGCTATACTTTTTAATGGTAGAGAATTTCAAAAATCTTATTGATATAGATCACATGAGGATGATTTTGATGGATATACAAGCTTATCTTACTCTTTATGAGTTTAGACAGTTGGGAGAAATTCTCCCATTTTAAATAGAATGATCGATAAGTTGATATCTAAAATTAACGGTGTTCGCGGGTTAAACTAACGACACTAGGATATTCATTATAACACTACTCTATTTAAAATGAGTATATTAAAAAAGGTATACGTGTACTTTAATTTTCACCTTTATCATTTTTTAATCTATAGAGTTATTTGTTACACAATGGTAAATATTTTTCCTGTCTCACGAAATGTGGCTACCAAGTGGTTAAAACCTTTAAATCACGCAATTTAAAGTTCTAAAGAAATAAATATTGAAAATTAAAGAGTAAAAATTTTCGATCCCTATATTGACTCCATCCAATATAACGTACAGTTAAAGTGTATTATATTTATTCAGATGGTATTGTAGACATTGTGGTCAGAGTTTAGTTGTTTTGTGTCTTTAGTTTTATCTGTACACATGTTCATTTTGAGTAACCATCCAATGCAAAGCCCTAATAAAAATGGTTGAGCTGTCACTCATCCATTTTGGACAGTGCAGTTATTTTGACACCCATCAAAACCATCCTCTGGTAATCTTATAATATTTGAAGAGGATATTACAATTATACTATTTTATAATCTTATACAAAGTATGTTTAATATTCAAACAGTTGAAAAATTTGGAATATCTGGTAGTGGAACAGTATTCTTGCGTAAATATTTTGCAGCATCGAAATGCATGGCAATTTAGGATGAAAGCTTATAAGATTAAATGTTTACGTAAATGTAAATTATTTTAAACTTTCGGCCAATATATGTCTGATATGACTGTATAATGTGAGATTGTACTTTAATACAGGGTTAAGATTTTTCTGAGCAGTCATGAGATCTGAACAAACACTCAAAAATAGCACTTGAAAAATATGGTACATATTGAAATAATAAAAAAGTTATTTTACTGGGGCAAACACACTGGTTTACATAGAATATATTCTACGTAATAAATGCAAGTACAATATGTTTAAATACAATCATACTACTTAAGACGTTAACATTGAAACAACAGTGTTGATATCAAATATCAAGTGTCATATCAATGTTAATCCTACTTTTTTAGTTTAGCATATAAAAAGTGACATAAAATAACTTTTTACACTTGTGTTGAACTCCGGACGGGCGATAACATAGTGTATGTCTACATATCGGCGTGGATACTTGGATTCAATGAAGAAGTGTTTTCTCCCGCATCACTCGTTACTGAACACATGCTGAAACAGAAGTGGTCACGTTAGTTATATGACTAGTACACAAGCATCACGTAATTTATTAAAGCTTCAAAAAGACCTTTTAAAGTAGCAGAGTTTCATAAGTTATGATAAACAGTTTGGCTTTAAAGCAGCAAAGTGTTAAGTTTTATCTAAGATACACAAATATCAGTAAAAATCTAGTACATAACAAATAAGCGAAATATTTTTTGGCAAACTTTACTTATTTCAAATAGTTAAAAATAAAAGAAAACTTATTTTACATTTAATGTTGTATCTAGTTAACAAGTACTATAGGGAAATTTAAATGTAACATATAATGCATTTATTAACATAATATATATTTGTACGTGAATGTTAGTAAAAGAGTTACAATGTAGCTCTTTACATATTCATATATTTTTAACGTTGAAGTTATGAATATGTTGCATTCTTAGAGTATTGCGTCAATATTAGGAGGCTGTAAAGTGACGGTTAATCTTAACATTGTTTCAACATTTTCATTTGTAAGTCTGGTTCTTTCCTTATTTTTAGATACTTTAATTTATTCAAAGTTAACCCGCAGACATAAGAGGATGAAAACGTGCACAGAATCGTTTCCGCACATGCTGTTAAGATAGAAAACTTACAGTTTTATACTATTTTCCTATATTCTACTTTCAAGTCTCTAACTTGATACCCAAACACGGACAGGTGAAGCAAATCACTGGTTTGTATTGCACCCGGATTTTCAACCAAACGAAATGAATCCTGATATTGTATGATATCACCAAACCTGAAAGAGGATTGGAATACTGTAGCAATCATTCTGCAATGTAAATAAAAATCATTTTCTCCAAAGAAAAGATAATACACATAATTTAGCTGACTATTTATTGTTTCGTTAACAAACCCCATTCCGTAATAAATGCTACTTTCAGCCGCAAACAAAACTCATGAACTGTAGGATAGTCTTATTGATTTCAAACAAAAAAAGGATTATCAAATGACGAAGTCTGAAAAACCGTTCTAAAACTCTACCTCTACTTAACCATCTCACCTCTGTATGGTAAGGCACATCTCCATATTGTGATATAAATTCGCTTAAAATCTCTTTAACCGTTACGTGGATTAATTCCTTTAACATGATAAAATTTATAATTCTAACAAAAATAAAATTATATTTATAATTTATGGTAACAATAATTATGATTTCACAGTTAATAAAACTGTTCGCCGAACTTATAGGCAAGACTTTCTTGATGCAGGGAAAACTGTATCATTTCTATATTTTGGCCTGTCATTGATAGGAAACTATCCGTCAAAAGAGAAGATATTTTCTTGATGTCAATGCTGTGATTATTAAAAATTTAGCTACGACGTGTTTTCCAACTTATTGGATTCCAACCGATTCATAAAAGATTATATTTTAAGCCACAATTTTTAGACAAATATTTGAAAAACAATAACAATTTAGAAGTAGATGTAATGTGAATGGATGCATCAATGGCGAGATTAAAACATTTGCTTTTCTGCAATTCTTCAATTTTATTTGGTGACAGGTCCTTTGACCTTCCCATACTACTAGAATCGGTCAGCTCTAATTTCGCTGGATCACAAAATACCGTAATTTTATATTTTGTAGTGATATTTCAGTTATTACATTAATTAATATAGTTACTTTAAATATGTAAATCAATATGAATATCTTCCTGCAATAGGTATGTCTCGTAAGAGCAATCACATTGAGAACCTTTATGTTTTAATCTGTATTTGTGGTAATAATATATAATATTTTAATCATATAAAATAGAAAACAAAAATTATTCTTAAATACCTGCAAGAAAAATTTAAACTTTAAACAAACAAACCAAGAAAAACAACTCTAAATTACATTAGATTGGATGTATACATTTATTTCAGAAGAAGATATGGATTCACAAATATTTTAAACATGTACTCCTATGTAACTTTCTACTTTTAAGAATGTTAAGAAAGTAATATTGAAATGAGGGAGACCTTTAGCTAAAGATTTATCGAGTACATTACAGTTTTATAATTAAAAAAAATTAAAACAATAAACCTATTAGGAATTTCGATTACTAAATTTTTTGTGAAGTAGAAATAAGTCCATAGATATACGAGTAAGGGACACTTTTACTACGTGTAAAAATAAAAAGTAGAATTGGTAGGGATAAAATATTGATTCATACTGAATTTCAACAATCTAGATCAACTAGATTGGCAGTGTATGTATCGTGCCTACAGACATAGAGAAAACGGATCTATTTCATCAGCACCTAGAAGGAGGTGCTTTGCTAAATTTTTCACCTAGAAATAAAAAGAAGTTTTTTTCTGAAAATAAAACTGAATAATGAAAATACATAACATCAAATATAAAGTTTCTCCCCCTTCAACTGCAACTCTTATAGTCTTAAACACAAATTTGTATGGACTTATGTGAGTACATCTGACACATGCGAATTCAAGTAATTTATCTCATTTGTCCTGTCAGGAATAAAACCTTAAAAACGTGACCGTTGAGTATGTTAGCGACATTTCATATTTTATTAGTATTTTACAATGAATCATTGAATATAATTCTCAAAAATGTTTCTATTGTTTGTCTTACTAAAATTAATAATTATTTCTATATTTATGATAATTTCTGTCAATAAATCTTCTAAAATATGAAACCTTTTATAATTATCGAACCCATGAGAGACATATCTAATTTCTAAAAGTTTAAATTCTTCCATAAAACCCAAAAATTGTGTGCTCCAACTAATTGTGTTATATTATGTCCCTTAAACAGTATGTTCTTATCGTATAGTATATGTGACATTTATTCTTAAGGCAGGGATTATACAATTACATTTGTACTGTTATGATGAATCTTTGCAATTTTCTCAAATTACTTTAATTATCATTAAAACTACAAGGTAAACTAGTTGGCTGCAAGTGCCACAGGTACACTTCTAATTTAACGCCAATTTCGAATTATTTAACTGTTGGGAATTACGAACCAGGTTAGAAGTATACATTTAATTTAGAATAATGATTTTAAAATTGCGTTAAACGTCAAAAAATATACATTGAACTTGTTTTACCTTGCTTATCCAAACCAATTAATTTATGTAAATTATTATTCAGACCAAATTTATTTATTATTAGTGTTCAGAAAATAACAAAATAAAAATAAAAAGGCAAGTCACCGAATATTTAAAAGCTTTAATATGTATAGATTATGTTCATTGAGATACCACAAGAAGAATATTGTTTTAAATTATTTGTATTAAAAGTATATAATAGTTATCCAAATATTTCTAGTTTTATCTTAAGGAAAGTCTCCTGGTTATATATCATATTTTTAAACATAAATTTAACTGTATCATATTTGTAAATTAAGTTTATAACTGACCAAAAATGAAACATAAATATTTGCAATTTTATTTTCTAATAGAAATATTTAGCACAAGAATATTTAGAGAAGTGGGAATCAATGTAATCCTAAAGATTAAGTTAACAAAGATTACTAAGGGTTTGATAAAAAATACCTGAGTCATTATTAATAAAATACTTGAGTCGTTTATTATTTCGTTGCTAAAATATATTAACGAAACTAAAATATTACAAATATTATTATAATTCCAAATAGCATTCGCGAAGAATGGTTACTTAGATAATAACCAAAACTCACGCAATTGTATTACTTATACATCGAAATGGTAAGAGAGATTTGAAGAGTGATAAGAAAATGTTCAAAAATAGATTACATATGGTTTGTTATGTTTTGTGTAATATAGTTTTACTTACAAATAACCATCAACCCAGGCACACATTCCACCACCATGATGTTTGGCGGACTCAACAGCCGCTGTGTTAAGGATATCTTTAACGTTGGCTGGTGCCGTCAACACACAGACGATAGCAAGAAAAGCGAACACAACGAACACAGTGCTGACTGCCATAACTTGACTCTATCACAACTTCCAATACAATGGCGAGTGTGACTTGTTACAAGGCTATCGATAACACTGAGTCAGTACTTCCATTGTTCTTTTAATAATTACCGGAGCATGTCATTCAACGCTAAAACTCTCCTTTCCTGGAATACAGATTAATAGCATGACTCAGGTTCACCTTACTTCTAGTTGACGAGAACAATTGAAGCGATTTTCTAAATACATTACAATGGAACTGTATATTATTATGAATGTACTTGACGCATGCATGAAATTGTAATAATTGTTGACGCAATAAAGATTATTATTATTATTACCGGTGCATGTCATTCAACGCTAAAAGTCTCCTTTCCTGGAATACAGATTAATAGCATGACTCAGGTTCACCTTCCTTCTAGTTGAGGAAAACAATTGAAGCGATTTTCTAAATACATTACTGATTCAGATAATAAAATCTCAGTCGTGTCCCACAAACATTTTGAAGAGTTGTTGTTAGTAGCTTTCAATGTCGACATGTATGGAAATACTCTGGATATTATAAATATCATTGTTTAACAATATCTAAAGCACACATTCTATTGTTATGTCACGTTGCTCTTGTATAAAAATATTATATTATCTAAAAGTGACATTTTTACAATTAAATACTATATTTCTTAAACGGGTGATTTTCTTTAATTTTTGAAAGTGTTAATTAGCTATTTTGACCATGTTACAAGATGATTGTTTAAGTTATGCTGACGTTAAATGCTGATGGAAAATAGGCAGGTCAATGTTGATCACCCAAGAAAAAACAGCAATGTTAGTGACATCACCACAGTGCAGGTCATCGAGCGCAATAAAAAGAAAAATAATTATGTCAAAAATTTGAAACCTTAATCTTAAATACTGACTGGTAAACAAAGGTGTACTTGATAGTGTCAAAATACTGCAATAGCTTCGTAACTGTTCTACTCAATTATTTATAAAACCGATGCTTTACGTAAAAGGTAGGGGTTAATAATAAACATTTTATGTAATTGGTACTTATTCACCTCCTGATTAGATCGTAACAGTATTAAATGTAAATATTTAGTAACTAAGATAACTAATTATTGGATTGGATCACTTGAAATTGGTAAGAAGTATATACACAACCTTAAATTTGAACAAACCTGTAAAAACTATATCTTTATGAACCTTTGTATTTAGTAAAATTTTACACTCATAAGTAGGTATCGTAAAGCATTGACATTTTTCTTAAGGCCCTCTTAACAGCGGGAGTTACGAAAACTAAGAAGTTGAATTATTCTTGCATAAATTATGAACCTCATTGATTAATAAACCTAGTGTTTAAAATACTATGCGATATATAATAGTCTCCATACAAACTCGGTATGACAAAAATTTTTTAACGACTGTTTAACATTAATATGTTTCCATATCATAGTTTTTACTCATATACTGACAATTAAGTTTGCCTTAGTTACATTTAAGATGTCCATCTATTTTTACGGACCGTCACTTTCAGAAGATAATTCATTATTATTAGGTTTATTAGTTCAGTCTGAAAATAAGGTATATCATTTTACAAGACAAAAATAATACATTGTTACTGGTTAGTAACAATAGGAAATCAAAATTGTTAATGTGAACTTAAACTAATAAAAGCAAATTCTTGAATTTTGTGCTAAACTTAAAGTTTACTTATCACATTTTGAACCGCTTTCTTTACTTATCACTCTTAAACGGATAAAGCTTTTTAAGTGCGGTTTTCAGCATACTTATTTAACTGACTGACTTTACTTACTTTCTAATCTTCTACTGACCCCACGTGTACCGTTTCTATCAAAGAATAAAATGACACTGAATACGCCTTAAAATAGATTTATGTGTACAGTAATCATGTGTGAAGCTTCATCTGATATGGTTAAATTACTATTAAGCTATTCTTGAACTTGCACATAAGATATATAACCCTTTTGAGATGAAATTTATAGCATGATGTAATTAAGACCTTGTTGAAAAATTGTATGCACATCAACCTATGCTTACATTTACAATGTTCTACCGACTCCTTACGTGTCATCCCTCTGACGTGGTGACAAGCTACTGATTGCATCAAAAAGTTAAATGTTATGCTTTTTGTCACTGTGAAAATTTTGAGAAATATAAAACGTATAAATATACGTTTACGAGTTCAGAATATAGTAGAATGTTTCAACACTTTTCAGCACTTCTGTATAAACAAGCCCAAAACCTTTAGAGTCACGCATATATTTTTTTACTAAATAAAAAACAAACACGGATTAAACGCTTGTGCCCATTGTAGTCTAAAGATTTCTCCTTTAATACAATATATAACAATATATTATTAAAAATGTAAGTTAAATTCAATAGGAATTCCTGCCTTTGTTTTGTGATTCAGTTACTCTGGACTCAAATATTGTTAGGAAATTTCAAGCGATAAAGTGTAACTATGATACTGGTGTCTTCATGGACTATAATTAATTGTCCGTCTCTCCAGGAAAGTAAACTTATGGCTGGTGTATTACTGATAGTAGAATGTACACTGGGTACAGGATACACCGACTGACGTGCTATGTAAATATGGGCACACCAATGGATGTTTAACACCTGGCCCGTCAAAAACCAAAAACTTTCGAGATAACACGGTAAAATGGAGTAATCCGGAAGCGGTGCATAGGAGTAGACCTTGCGCCCCTTGCGGACAGGGCTCTGATTGGTCGAGAGGGGGTCACGTGATCCAAGATGGCGGCTAAGCTCCGCCCCCTGCGGGAGAAATTCCCACATGTGCGGGAGAAATTCCCTCATGCGCGGGAGAAATTCCCTCCTCACACTCTTATCCTAGTGTTTTGGGGTGATTTTGGGTGTCAAAATCGTTGTTTTTCGGTAAAATCGGTGATTTTGGGTGTCAAAATTGTTGTTTTTCGGTAAAATCGGTGATTTGTTGGGTCCGGTGAGGGAGAAACGAGGGACGGAGGGAATTCCAACATGGCTGCGCCTATGTATCACGTGATCAAAAAAAAAAAAAAACCATTATGGCCGCGCCCACGTAAACATAACCTCACTTTTCTCGGCGGGGATTTCAAATAAAACGACTCAGTAAAGATAAGCTATTTATTGCTACATAATCAGTGGTCACCGTGGTCAGCCTCCGGGTCCTTTGCGGTTACCTGTAAAAAAAAAACCAGACATGTAACGACTGCAACCGCAAACTTCCTATTGGTCAAAATAAGCGCGTCTCTGATTGGTCTAAAATAGCCGCCAAGCACTCTGATTGGTCGGTGTTCTACACAGGCGGCAGAGATTTCCCTGTCTCGCCAGTCTGGAGGTGGACGTCAAAGAGGTAAGACCTATGTCGCTCTGTTCCTTGATATTGCACAACATTGTGTAAAATTATCAAGACAAGTAAACCTCGCTAATTACTAATATAAAATAAATAAGACAGTGCTTACCTACCTAGTTACCCAGATATTATTTTTTAATATATTACTGTTGCAATGGAATCTCAACCTATTGAAGTGGGTCCAGAGTCTCGTATGGAACTGGATCCTGTAAAAGTACTAGGAAAATACGAGACGTATGTAAAAAGATACAGAGTTTACGGTACCAAGACCACCTTCAAATTTAATACAGTACCAGATAACGTAAGTGAAATAGACTGGATAAAAACCGGATTTTCCAAATTAGTCGATGAAATGAAATCAAACTGTTCAGATTCAGACTACCTGGGATTTACACTTCACAGTTTAAATTTGAAAACCAAAGAGCCAGGTTATGTAGCGTTTCGGCCGGCTCATCAAGTCAAAAGTGATGTTTTATTCGAAATTTTTGGTGGCATAATTCAAAGTAATGCCGATTCCGTAAAGTCAGCTGATACGTTTAGAGTAGAGTGTACTAGAATTAATCTTCCTGTAGGTAGTGCTAGAGTAAGACCAGGTTTTTATAATAACTTTAAAGAAGAATGTAAAGCACGTAGAGGTATCGTAGTCATTAAGAATAGCGATAGTCTGTGTCTGCCCCGAGCTATAGTGGTAGCAAAGGCCAATGCTAAAAAAGATCCCGAGTATGAATCGATAAAAAAAGACAGATGTCAGAGACAAACAACAAAGGCGAAAAAATTGATGGCGAAAGCCGGGGTCCAAATACCGAAAGAGGGAGCGGGGGTCCCCGAACTTAATAAATTCCAAGACCACCTCAAAAAATATAATATTACAGTTTATAACTACAACAGTAAAGGCCGAGAAGTGTATTTTAATGGTAATAATGAAAGTGCTTTGTACAAAATTAACTTGTTGTATCACGAAAACCATTATAATGTAATAACTAGCCTAACTGCAGCTTTTGCGTGCCATTTCTATTGTGAAGCATGCCATGTCCCTTACGACCACAAAGGTGTACATAGGTGTTCAAATATCTGTCCTGCATGTCAATCCGTTTCTCTCCGCCTTGTAAAGAGGAGCATGGGGGAATTTTGTGCCCTGACTGTAACATGACCATGAAAAATCAGATTTGTTTCGCGGCCCACAAGAGTGAACGTTGTAAGTCGGTAAAAAAATGCTTACAGTGCCAAAGACTTGTGTTTTTGAACAATCGTAAGTCAAAACACGTGTGCGGGGAAGTGTTTTGTAAAATCTGTAACGAGTTCATGGCCCCAAACCACCAGTGCTACATGCGGGTCGACACAGGAAAACCCAAAACCAAAGACTTTCTTTTCATTTTCTTTGATTTAGAGACCCGTCAAGATGAAATTTTAACGGAAGAATCTAGAGTTCATAAAGTTAACCTTTGTGTTTCTCAACAATTTTGTTGGAAATGCATTGGTGGGGAAAATTGCCAAAATTGTACCTCCCGCACTCGTGTGTTTAGACAAGACCCTGTAGTAAGATTCATGGATTACGTAATGGAGGAGAGAAAAAAATTCAAAAACGTATGTGTAATGGCTCATAACGGTCAGGGTTTCGACTTTCAATTTCTGTTAAAGTACGTTCTCGAACAATCAAAATTCACTCCAGAGCTAATTATGCGTGGCACTAAAGTCATTCTTATGGAATTAGATAACGTCAGATTTATCGATTCGCTAAATTATTTCCCCATGGCCCTCTCTGCACTACCCAAAGCCTTTGATCTCCCCCCGGAGAAGAAGAAGGGTTACTTCCCTCATCTTTTCAACACTTTGGCAAACCAAAATTATGTAGGCCCCATACCACCCAAGGAGTACTATTGCCCTGAATCAATGTTTGAGAAGTCTTACAAAGATTTTGAAAATTGGCACAACGATCAACTTAAACAAAATGTAGTTTTTGACTTTCAAAAAGAGTTGGTCGAGTACTGTATCTCCGATGTGGAGATACTGGCGCAAGCGTGTATTAAGTTTAGAAACATGTTTTTGAAAGAATGTAACGTAGACCCGTTCATGGAAGCCGTCACCATAGCCAGCGCCTGTAATTTGGTTTTTAGACGGAATTTTCTCAAAGCCAACACTATTGGTCTAGTCCCAAAGAACGGATACCGTATGGTTGATAACCAATCGCCTATTGCTTTACAATGGCTTACTTGGGAGGAAGACCAACGCGGTATTAGGATCCAACACGCAGGACGGGAAAGAGAAGTAAAAATTGACGGTATGAAAGTAGACGGTTTTGACGGGGAGCGCGTATACGAATTTCAGGGCTGTTATTTCCATGGGTGCCCAAAATGTTTCAGATACGATAGGGAAGCATCCTTGCCCGATGATCCCTCAGACTCCCTGCACTTAAGGTTCGAGAGAACCAAATCCAAAATAGATAAACTCCAAAATTCCGGATACGAAGTTATTGAAATGTGGGAGTGTGAATTCAATAAAATAAAGAAAGAACAAAATTTGGATTATCTAAATTCTCTCCCCATTCTAAACACACTCCCACTCAATCCCAGAGATGCCTTCTTCGGGGGAAGGACAGGTAATGCTAAAACCTTCCACAAGTGCGAGGACGGGGAAACAATTCAGTATGTAGACGTTTGCTCCTTGTACCCGTTTGTCAATAAGTTTTTGCCTTATGTTTTATCCCATCCAAAAATCTTTGTAGGTGACAAGGAGTGTAGAGAAAGAGGCATGGAGGCCGAAGGACTCCTAAAATGTAAAGTATCGCCTCCGCTAAATTTGTACCACCCCGTCCTCCCTACACGTATGAACAATAAATTAATGTTTGTCTTATGCCGTACATGTGGTCTAGAAATGCTAAACACAGACTGTAATCATAACACCGAAGAAAGAGCATTGACAGGGACATGGACGATGCAGGAAATGAGAAAGGCTGTAGAGAAGGGGTATACCATCTTAGAAATGTACGAGCTTTGGGATTATAAAATCATTACTTACGAAGACGGTGGCCTTTTTACCGATTTTGTAAATAAGTTTCTAAAAATTAAACAGGAGGCATCGGGCTACCCCTCCTGGTGCCTCACAGAAGAGGATAAAGCCGTGTATATTCAAAATTATTATAAACACGAAGGTGTCAGACTCGACCCTTCCAAAATTGAAAAAAACGGGGGTCTTCGCTCTCTCGCAAAATTGATGCTAAATTCGTTTTGGGGAAAATTCGGACAGAGGGAGAACCAAACTAAAACTTCCATCATTAGAGAACCCGACGAGTTTTTTAAATTACTAACAAGTCCCGGGACACAAGTAAACGTCATTCAAGAAATTAACGAAGAGGTCCTCCTTGTTAACTGGCAGAACATAGACGAAGTCGGTGAATCCCTGCGAACCGTAAATGTTGTGCTCGCGGCCTTCACCACCGCACACGCTAGACTTAAGCTGTACAGTTACTTAGATCGAATAGGCAAACAAGTACTTTACTATGATACCGATAGTGTATTGTACATACGTAAGGAAGGTTCGTACAGTGTCCCCACAGGGGACTACTTGGGCGAAATGACCGACGAGTTGGCCGACTATGGTCCAGACTCATACATAGTAGAATTTGTTTCCGGAGGCCCCAAGACTTATGCCTATCTTGTTTGGTCCACTAATAAAAACGCACTAGTTGAAGTTTGTAAAATAAAAGGCCTTACTCTAAATTTAAAAACTAGTGAAAAACTAAATTTTTCAAAATTAAAAGAAATGGTACTTTCTGAAAGCAAGCAATCATTAGAGATCACTGAGAACCGCATTAGGCGTACTAAAGACAGAAACATAATTACCGTAGAAGAGACTAAAATGTTTAAAGTGACTGGACCAAAACGCAAACACGAAGGTAAGTATGAAACTCTACCATTCGGTTACAGTAAAAGGCTAAAAACTTACAAGTAACTACACTCTGATCCCATTAGTCGATTCGCTCGCATCTCCTCTGCTATTCTAAGTACACTCCTCCGATCCTCCGTAAGTTCACAGACCCGCCTTCCACATATCAGTGAACTTTTTCAAAGTCAAGGTAATAACTCTTTGTTCATCTGACATGCTGACACTAACTAACTAACTGACTGACTTATAAAGACGCACGAGCCTCATACTCCCCACTATCACCGTCACCAATCGCAAGCGTGAGTCCTGTTCCATATATTGATTTTTTAAAGACTTGCACATGACAAGGCTATGCCCCGGACAGCTTCAGAGGTTCTGGAAGCGCGAGTGAATGAGACCTCTAAGGCCGGCGTAAAACCTGTAAGCCCTGGGGTCACGAATGAAGGTCACTGGCGCGGCCTAACAGCCCGTAAACCTGAATGTTGTGTGTGAATGAGACCTCTAAGGCCGGCGTAAAACCCGTAAGCCCTGGGGTCACGAATGAAGGTCTCTAAGGCAGGCCTAAACTCTGTAAGCCCTGGGACCTGAATGTTGTGCGTACGACAGAACCCCTGGAGGTACCCCACTGGCACGGCCTGACCTAGAGAGAGACTATCTTAAGGACTTACCTACAGCCTCCAAGTATTTCAAGAACATTGCATTGTCCTCCTCTTCGTCGGAGTACCACCCGACGTCGTAGTCTTCTATAGGTCCCTCGAAAGGGACACGAGACCCTGATGCTGAAAAAAATCCGATACTCTGAGTATCTATCTGATTGAAAATCATTAGTAAACTTTTGAAACAAGTATTACGTACCTTTAGCGGTCGGCGATGGAGGCGGTGGCGGAGGAGGCGGTGGCGGTGGAGGCGGTGGCGGAGGAGGCGGTGGCGGTGGAGGCGGTAGCTCCTTGGCGAGGTACTGCCACAATACCACCAGCACCGTTGCCAACATTGTAACTGACTGACTGCGTTACAGAACGCGAGAGCTTTATGGAAGGGAGAGGTCACATGACCTCAAGTCAATGTCGCCGGGGAGGTGCGAGTGTTTCATTCTAACTCAAACCATGGCCGAGTCTAGACCATTCCAGCCACACTCCCTGTTTGACCTCGCTAAAAAAAACCGTGGTCAAGCAGTTCCGTAATGACTTCCGTGCCCTTATGAATTTAGAGGTACCACGAACGGTCATGGACGCTCTCATGGAGGAGCACGGTAAATATGACTGCCTCAGTGCTGAGTGTGTACTGTACACACCACTTGGAGGTTCACACTCTTACTGCGACCTAACGTGTGCCATCACAGGTCTGGCTTTAGAACCTTACTTCCGGATGTATTTTGAAAGTCTACGCCCCAACGCCTCCATTATCCATTTGATAAGATACCGTATGACCCCCAACAGTTACCTTCTCGGTACGGAAAGAAACCTTGCGCTAGAGCCGGAAGTTTTGATCCATACGGAACATGTATATTACTTTTCGCTATCTAGCGATGATATTGAACATCTAGACAGGACATTACGCTGTAGGACTTGCAGAAGGTCTCTGCTAAAAAATGCGTGGAGAGGTAAATGCAACTGCCTCCGCTAAACCGTCTAAGCAACAAGGGATGGGACAGTATTTGATCACAGGGCGACAACCAGTTACTTCTGGATTGGCCCTCAAAATCAAATACTGTTTAACCTGGGCATCGAGCATGCGAGTGTTCGATGTGGGTGTTCCAAACCACACCACTTAGACGAATATAAATACCGGTATACAGATTATCTTTTCTTCATTTACAAAATGGACGCGATAGCGAAAGAACTGCACAAACCGGCTAGGCGTAATTACCCCAGACGCAGGGTTACGCTGAAAGGAATTAATGACCTGTATCAAGCCGACCTTGTAGAGATGATACCTTACTCGAGAGTAAACAGAGGTTACAAGTATATACTGACGATGCTAAACTGTTTCTCAAAATTTGCGTTTGCCGTTCCTATAAAGAACAAGACCGGCGCTGAAGTCGCGCATGCACTAGAATCTATACTGTCTAAACACAAGATGAAAAACTTTCAAACGGACCACGGTAAAGAATGGTACAACAGTCACGTTAAAAAACTTTTAAACAAACACAGCATTAACCATTACTCTACCCAATCACATTTGAAAAGTTCTATTGTGGAACGTCTAAACAGAACCCTGAAAGAAAAAATGTACGAGAGATTTACGGCACACGGTAGCTACGAGTGGTTAAGTATTTTACCATACATAGTCAAGGAGTACAACAGTAGTGTGCACAGGACAATCGGTATGAAACCAAAAGATGTTAGACGAAAACACGTAAAACAGATTCTCGCCCGCATAAATAAACATAATAAAGTGGTTAAAACAAAAAATCCCAAATTCCGTGTAAGCGATCAGGTTAGAATTAGCAAATACAAAGGTGTATTTAAAAAAGGATATCTACCCAACTGGTCAAATGAAATATTTACAATATTTGCGATAAAACCTACAAAACCTGTAACGTATATATTACAAGACATAAGAGGTGACATTTTGCAAGGCGGTTTCTATGAACAGGAACTGATAAGAACCGCAACAGGAAATGCCTATCTCGTTGATAAAGTACTCCGGCGGAAAGGCTCCAAGGTCTTGGTGCGGTGGCGTGGTTTTGACGATACTCACAATAGCTGGGTAAACTCCAAAGATATTATTAAACCTAAAAAAAAAGAAAGTAAATTATAAAACATGATGCAATACCGTGGAACCGTCATTACCAAAATGAAGCTCGTAAAGCAAGCCACGACGTTTAACGTCCACAACATGGACGAGTATATAGGTAGCGGTTTAAGTCGCAAAAACAAAAACGGTCCGCTTTTACCAGACTCGATAAGAGGTTTAATTGTAGGTCCTTCAAACTGTGGTAAAACAAACGTGTTATTCAATCTGATCACCGATCCGAACGGATTACGATTCGAGAATGTGTACGTATTTTCAAAGTCATTGTACCAACCAAAGTATCAATTACTGGCTAAAATGATACCGAAGGAAGTAGGGTATTTCGCGTACGACGATAGCTCCCTGGTCATTAAACCGGACGAGGCTAAGGAAAACTCTTTGATGATTTTTGACGATATAGCTTGCGAAAAGCACGGCAATATCCGCAGTTACTTTGCTATGGGGAGGCACAAGAACGTAGATACATTCTATCTCGGTCAAACCTACAGTCACGTACCGAAACAGCTGGTCAGAGACAATGCAAATTTCATAATACTCTTCAAACAGGATGATATGAATCTACACCACGCTTACAGTGATCACGTCAATACCGATATGAGATTTGAAAAATTCAAACAGTTGTGCAGTATGGCGTGGAAGGACAAACACGGTTTTATCGTCATTAGCAAGGACGATGACATTGATAAAGGGAGGTACCGAGTAGGTATAGACAGTTTTGTTCAAGATCTATAATGGTGAGGATCTACACTTATAACGACATCAGAGGGTTCTCGGACCAGAGACTCCACAAAGTCAACTCAAATCTGTGTACGTGGTACTACCCGGACAAGAAAAAATTTTGCGGTAATTACTGTAGCAGACGACCACCACACGGTTTCCTTTTCAATAGAAGGTGTTGGAGACACAAACGCCAAGGACAGTACAGTGCAACCATTCCTCCTGTAATTCTGTTAATGATTTCGTCCAGCGAACGGTTTTATAACCGCGATATCTGGATAGAATTTTTGAAAAAGAGCCAGGAGAAAGGTGTACCGTTTGAACTCGTTGTATACCACGAAGACATGTTAAAGTGTACTGTGCGGGAATCGCAGAACCTCTTGTCCCGATTCAGACCGTTTCCAGACCAATTCGGTAAGCTTGTACCGTTGAGAAACGCACACGGCGGTATATACTTTGCCCAAGTCTGTATAAAGATGTTGGAGTACGCTTGTAAAGTCCCACACACCTCACGTTGCATCATTCTCACGGAGCGAACTATACCTATTAGGAAACCCGTTACAATCTACAGACAAGCACTGGCCTCGAAATGCTACAGCGACATCAGCTATAACGTGGCGTACGGGCCGGTCCCACGTGGACTACCGAGAGGCGAGAGAAACAAAGAGTTTGCGGCTGTAAATAATCTGTGCCAGAGCCTTTTTACTTCAGAATTTCTAAAGGTGGCCTTACCAACTGTCCCTATGTACTGTGAAATGTTCGGAATAAGTCTGATGGACGGAGTGTATAGTATTACAAACCGTGATCAGTTTGAGGCGTGGAGGAGATTTACAGGAGCCAATCCTTGTGAGTTCTGGCTACTCAACTCATACCTGATCCATATACACGGTAGGGTGAGGAACCCTATCGCTCGGTTAAAAGAGTACATGGATAAGACAGTAGAGAATGACAAGTACACGGTGGCTGAGATCCCGCAGTGGAGAGACGGATGGAAGAGAACGTTTGTATTTAGATCACGAGCGCAAGTGCAAATACCGAGATCAGTCTACTTCAGGAAACTGGGTACGGTAGCGTCACTTGGTGACATTATACACTACCTTAGAAAACACAAGAAACGCGCAATGTTTTTCAGACAAGTCGAACTACCGTAGTTAAAAGTGTCAACTCAACACGGACACGGTCAGTGTGCAATATGGAGCCAAACAAGAAGAAGGTAAGATTTGACGACAGAGTGAAGGTTCATTTCGTTCCAAGATACGATGAGTGCAGAGGTATTGATGTATCACATGTTTTTGAGCAAATGAGGAAAGCGTATATAAATGTTAAACGGACAGATGGTGACATCATTGATAAAAATGGAGCGGAACGAGAAACAGCTTACAGCCGAGATATCAAAGTTGAGAACGGCCATCAGGCGAAAGTATAAGGAGTTTAAACAAGGGACTCTGTCTACCGAGATACGTCTGGAAAACCAGTACAAACCACTCCTGTCTGAACTGCGAAAGAAAACCAAGAATTCCGAAAATATAAAAATCGAACCTGAGGAAGAGCAGCAGGAGATAAAAGAGGAACTCTTCTCTCCCGCTGTAACATCATCTCCGAGAGTACCCGCTTACTTACAGGACGACGAAGTGCTGGAGACTAGTGATCCACCTTTACCCGAAGCAAGCGATATCCTTTCCACCGCTAAAGGACAACTAGAGGCTTCACAATGGGTGGAAAACACATTCCAAAATGCACTTACAGTCAAGTACATGAAGTCACTGATGAAGGACATTCCCAGTCAAAGAAAGATTGATTCCATATACGGACCACGCTATGATAACGGCACACTAATGATTGGAAACAAAGTGTTAAATTTCGATAGTAACGGCAGTATAGTCATAGATGATGTGTACTACAAACCTACGAAAGGTCTGTACGAATTGGTCTTTAAACGCGCACCGTTACATTACGATGAAACTGATTTGGTCACTTACAAGGATATATTGAACAGGACACACGCTCACAAAAGAGGTTACAATTATAAAAGTACCATAAACCGTAACAAATCGACAAAATACGAACTTGTCATTTCAAAACTATTTCCCAAAGCTTACTCGGGCAAAGGCTTCAAGGACATGTCAAACCCTGATCCCGTGTATTACGACGATCCGAATGAATTGTGTGAGAGATTAAAGGTTTTAATAGGTTCAGCTGAGGCGGGTAATACGGGTCATAAAAACGAAATTATAAACATCGTGGAAGAGTTGAGGGAGTTGAAACTCATCCGTGGTAGAGGAAATTCCAGGTATAGAGCATTGGTATAAAAAGTAAAGGATGTTCTCTTAGATTACAGTTTCAAAATGAGCGTGGACAAGTTTGGTCGCACCGGTGGCGAGACCGGTAAAAGAGGCCCTCCTGGGGTCGGGTTTCGCATAACGGTAGACGGTGATTACGATATCAAGGGCAAGCGGTTATGTAACGTGGCCGACACCCAGCAGAGTCTAGACGCTATAAACCTGCAGACCTTGGACAAGAAATTAAATGGCACTAAAACAGATATGACCCGGTCTATGCTCAAGACACTCAAACTCGATGCCAGAAATAACAGAATACCTAACGTAGCTAACCCTACGAACGAAGCGGATGCCGTCAATTTGCGAACGCTAAATAAAAGAACATTAACGTTCGATACTAAGATAATAGACGCTAAAAAGAGAAGAATAATCAACCTGAGCGATGGTGAAGGATTAAACGACGCTGTCACTCTGTCACAACTACATACTCTTACACCTATGAAGAGTATTAGAGATTCTACCGTTACTTTCAATAATTTCAGACTCTGCAGCGTTGGATGGCCAGTCGAGCCTAAGGACGCTACGACTAAACGGTATGTAGATAGTCGTATACCCCAATTGGGCAAAGACGGGCATTGGAGTTTTGGACATAAGCGTCTGAGCGAGATTGAAGAGCCTCTATACGAGGGTGAAGCTGTTAATCTCAAATACTTTCAAAAACACGCCATGACCAGAGCGGTGCAAGATTGGAACGCGCAAACCGGTAAAATCACTAATCTGAGAGATCCTACCGACATGAGTGACGCGGTGACCGTGAATTACCTAGTGAGAGTACTGAGCGAAGTCTATTACGGTATGTACAAACTACTGGCTCCGACGCTGGACGCTATACACTTAACCGATAAAGACGAGTGGATCAGGTTCAACATTGTCAACCCATACTTTAGAGACCCGGTGAGCAGGGTGGTGAGATCGAGATATAAGTAGGTTGTTGACATTTTTACCGTCAGTTTACTTTAGAACCTGGCGAGATGCGGTTCTCGGTATTAATTCTGTGTGTAGCTCCTCTGATAGCTGCTAATAAAACTTTGTTGTACTTGGAGAAATACGGCTATCTCAACAGCAACGAAACATCGCTGACTAACAATATTAAGGACGCCATTACGAGGTTTCAGGAGACGTTCGGCCTACAGGTGACCGGATATGAAAACGAGGAGACGCTGAAGCTGATGGACACACCCAGATGCGGTAACTCGGACGAAGGCATAGCCCCGTTTTCCGTGAACCCATTAGTTAAATGGAACTCAACTCGGTTCACGTGGAACATGATTGGCTCTGGCATCCAGTATGCCAACATCGTTGAGAGAGCGTTTTCCTTGTACTCCAAGCACTCTGCTCTCGAATTCCGTAGAAGTTACAGTAATCCCACTATAATGGTAGTGATTTCCCCTAAGAAACACGTGGCGTACTACCTTAAAAGCACTTGCAGTTACGATTTTGACGGTCCGGGCGGTGTTCTCGGCCACGCTTTTCTCCCTCGACCGTGGCTGAACCAATCGGATATACACCTTGATTTCGAAGAGGACTGGGACTTTACAATGAATATACCCGCACCGGAGAAGACTTCGTTCTTTACAGTGATGGTCCACGAAATAGGCCATGCTCTCGGTCTTCAGCATTCGTCTGTGTTACGATCCGTAATGTTTCCGTCCTATTACCAGCCATCGGGTATCAACAACTTGTACGAATTTGATTTGGACAGAGACGATCAGCTTGCAATTCAGGTTTTGTACGGACCGCCTGTCCCCTCCTCCTCCTCCTCCTCCACGTCCACTACAACATCCACTACAACATCCACTACTACTACGACAACAACAACATCAACTACCACTAGGCCTACCACGCCTACACCTACAGAATTGGACATTTGTAATTTACGGCACAAACTCAACACGTTCTTAGTAGTGAGAAACAGACTGTACGCGTTTTACGGTAAATACGTTTGGATACTCAGCCTGAACGAAGCCCATAGAACGCGTGAAGAGTTTACCAATCCTCTGATAATTACAGAGTGGTTGACGTTCTTACCGTCGAACTTTAATAATGTCTCAGCCGTGTACCAGAGACCGGACGGAGACGTAGTCATGATTGTGGACAGGACTTTATACGTTATAGATTACCCGTCACTTAGACTGTCCAATCAAAGACCCATTAGCAGAATCGTACATAACAGAATTAAGAAAGTCAATGCAGCGTTAAACAGTAATATGGGTAAGACCTACTTCTTTGTCGATGACAAGTTTGTCGTAGAGTTGAACGAATGCACCCTCACAGGCACCATGTTAGGGATGACCTCAAGCGTACTCCCAGGTGTTCCAGGATCTATAAAGGGTGGATTCAGGTATATAAACGGTCGTATTTACTTTATAACAGACAGTTACGTGCTGGAGTTTGACGAGTTTACCGGTACTGTCACGAAATCCGAGGCGGACATCTTCGACGTACTGCAGATTACTTGTGTGCGTGAATCGCTACTCAAACAGTTGTATAAAGTGATACGGTATATAAATGGCGAATCACAAGCGTAAATCAAACAGAGTGAAACGAGCTGTCAAGCGGGGCAGAGGTATAGTGACCAGCGCGCTGAGAAACGCACTGCCCGCTGTAGGCACCATAATAAATCGTGCTGTTGACGCTTTACCAGTTGAATTACACCTCCCCGGCGGTTTTCGGTACTGTGGGCCAGGCACCAGGCTGTCTGAGAGACTTGCACGTGGCGATAAGGGTATTAATAAGTTGGACGAATTCTGTAGAATTCCACGATATAGCGTACTCGAAATATACGGATTTGGAACACCGGCGAGAGGCCGACAAAGAATTGGCCAGAAGAGCTTGGCAAAGGGTGAAATCAGGAGACGCTAGTGTAGGAGAAAAGGCTGCGGCCTTAGCAGTGACTGCGGCCATGAAAGCTAAAACAGCGTTTGGGGGTGGGAGAAAGAAAAAAACAAAGACAAAGCGAGGGAGGGGTAAGTCAAAAGGGCGAGGTCTCTACCTGAAACCTTACCCAAAGAGGGGAGGTGGTGGTGGGGTGAGGAAAAGGAAGAGGTGTTGTAAAAAAAAAAACAACAATCTCGATACCGATAAAACCTCTAACAAACCACGAATTGATCCGTTACGCGAGGTTACTCGATATTCCGAACTTTCGAGGTGTATACATGAGGGACACACTGCCCAAGACCCCGCGGCTGTACGAGTCGGCCATAGTAAATCTGGACAGTTCACGAGGTGAAGGAACGCACTGGGTCTGTTATAAGAAACTAGGAAATAGAGTGTACTACTTTGACAGTTTTGGTAATCTGAGACCGCCGGTAGAACTCGTATCTTACTTTGGGTCCGGTGTCAGTGTACAGTATAACTATGAGCGTAAACAGTCTGATGACTCAGTAGTCTGCGGACACTTGTGTTTGAAGTTTCTAGCAAATAATGTTTTCACTTAGCGGTGTGGCCCCGCACGTATCTTGTGAGGTCTTTCCACCAATGGATTTGAGCGATGGGGAGTACGAAATCGGCCTAATTGACCTGTCCACGTACTATACAATTCCGAACATTGAAAAGGGTGTAAATGACAAGTTTCACTACGGAAACGGTAAAGAGATAGTAATAGATGAAGGGTCGTACGAAATTGAAAACATCGAAGAATATATCAAGTCGCACATTGACGGAGGCGTGAAGTTCAGTCTTAAGGCAAACAATAACACTCTAAGGTCCGAAGTATCGTGCAGTGAAGCGATACATTTCGAAATATCGGGATCCCTAGCTCCTGTACTAGGTTTCACCGCGAAAATGCTCGAGCCTAATAGAGTCCACATGTCCGACCTCCCCGTCAGTATTATGACGGTAAACACGATACGTGTTGAGTGTAATATCGCCCGAGGATCCTTTCAAAACGGTGTAGAAGGACATGTGCTGCATGAGTTTTACCCTGAAGTCGCTCCAGGGTATAAAATAGTCGAGAAACCGAGCACAGTCATCTATTTACCTGTGAACGTCCGTAGGGTGAACAATATAGCTGTCTCTCTCAAAGACCAGACCGGTGAATTGATAAACTTTAGAAACGAACCGTTATCGTTACGTATACACATAAGGAAACGGCAATGGGCCTAGTATTTAGAGAAGTGCCGTACACCGTTCCCCTCATTCGATCACAAAAGACCGCGGTGTTAACACCTAAGAACATCAAGTTTATTAGATCGCTGGGTTTTAAGTATGGCTCTGCTATCGATAGAATCGGCCGTCGAGTACGATGAGGCGATAACCGGTTGGGAGTTTCACTCTCACAAACCGTACGCCTCGTCAACTCTAAAGAATAACGACTGAGCCGGTTCTATACCTATATCTCCCCGGCTCATGTGTGTTTTATATAGTGTGTGTGTGGTTTATTGGCTGCAGAGGCGACTGACCATTTGAAGGCGTTTGGCCTTTCCGGCAGAGTGGCAAAGACTCCGAGCCGTGCTGTACTAGTTAGGAGCAGCTCCAGTTTAATTTATTTTGTTAAATTTAAGTGTTTGTTAGTTTTGCTGAGCATTTCTCCTTCTAACATGTGCAGCTAAGTTGACGGCCCCTCACTGATGAGTAAGTTTTGCTTTCTTTTAAATTTTAGTGATTATTTTCATTTTTCAAACTGTGAAGGTTAAGAGCACATGGTTTTCCAAATTGTAGTTTTGCTTTTTATTAACTTTTAGTACTTCTGGCTGTTAACTAAATTTTAAATTGGCTTTCAAATTATTTCTCTTACACTTTTGTTAGTTTTCACCCTTTCTCTTCAGCTTATATTAATTTTCTGTCTCTCAGTGAGGACCAGTCCTAGGCTTATGTTACAGTTCCTTTTATTCTGCAGCCAATATTGTTTGTAATGTGTCACTTGTTATGTAGTTTTTGTAAACAAACCCAGAGAGACTGCTGAAGGTTCATTTTACTAAATTTTTAAGCCTTCTGAGAGATGTAACGTTCTTCGGGTCTTTAGCCCACAACTCCCCTTTTTAGCCTACTTGGTTAATTTAAGGCCTTCTGCCATCAAATTTTAAATTTTAGTTTCCTGTTAATAGGCTGCTACTTTTGGCCATCAGTTTTTTCCTAATCATTTTATTTTTTTTTCACCAAGAGTAATACGCTTAATTTTTGTTCTGTGACAGAGGGGATTTTCATTCTAACTTTCCTTGGGGTTGTTGTTTTGAGTGGGGAATTTTATTTTAAGTGCAGAATGCCCTTCCCCTGCTTTTCACCAATTTTGAGCCTATTCTGTCAATAAATGCCTGTTTTAAAAATGTTTGAACCAAATTGTTACGTATGGTAGGCTACTGCGTATACCTCAAATAAATTCCTTTATTACTTATTGTTTTAGTCTTTCAAATGGAATATCTTGTTTATTTATTGTTTTCTAATGTTACCAGCTTCTATATTAAGGTTTATTTTAATTTTTATCAGTAATTGATTGGTCTGTGATATTTGAAATTTTGGTAATTTAACTTAATTAAAATTCTTGATATATAACTTTTGGCAACTGTACTTTTATTAAATTCTATATTGTTTGGCAACTATTTATTAATTATTATTAACTTTAAAAGGGTACTAGGTTGAAACCTGGTTTCAGGGTCCAAGGGATGAATTGTTTTATCCTGTCATCTCTCCATCATGCGTGGTCGCAGAGAAACTTCGCCTTTGCGCTAGCTGCTGAAGGACGGCCACCATGATGGACATACCTACTATTCAACACCTGTGATACCCTGTGATATTGTTATTGTTGCCATTTATATAGTTTATATTTTGTTATTTAGTTTTAAGTTAGTTTTAGATATTATTTAGTTATTTCTTGGATTTCATTAGGAGCCCGCCCTTAGCCGAAGGATACCGGGTGGAATTGGCATTTCTTGTTTCAAATTATGGCATTTCTAATTTTTGTATGCAGGTGCACCTGACGGAGATTGTTTGAGATATATTACTGCAGGCACTTTTATTTTTTTTAATTTATAGTATATATATTTATACATAATTATATTGACAGGATAGGCCTGTGTTTTCGAAGTAAATGAACCTGAGTATGCTGACCACGGTGTTCTTTTTTTACCTAGTTTTTTTTGATCCGGCATCCCGTTCGCCGCCATGGGCGCGCGCTTCCCTGATGTTTGCTGTGGGTGTGCGGGCGGCGATGTCAGGTTTCAATGGTAGCAGAGCGTGGTTAGCTGCTCTCTCAGCTGTCTCTCAGTTCTGGTTTTGTTTGTTGGTGTAGGTTAGTGTTAGGTAGGGGGAGGTTAGAGTACACAATTTTTTTTTTCATTAGGAGCTCGCCCTAGCACAGGATACCGGGTGGAATTGGTTTAGTGTCTTGCTTCCTGCAGACTTACCCTTTGCAGGGAGCAAGGGACTCTAAATTGCTTAACCGCTAAATTTATCTAACTGTACTCTACTTCTCCCCTATCAATGTGTTGTTTTGTTATATTTATTGCTTCTGTGTTTGTAGGTTGTGGTTAGTGTATATTTGCAGGGTATCCTTCTATTAGGTGGCAGGTATTGAGTTCTTCACTTGGACCTCGTCAGTGTAAGCCTTTTGTGAGTTGAGTCCACTTAGGTTACTAAGTATTTTTTTGCGTACGCTTTGTTGTTTATTGTTTATTTATTTGTCTTAATTGTTTGGTATGGCTTTTTCTCTGGTGCCTGAACATCTACGCAAGCCCGAGTTGGTTTTTGAGGTCCTGGCGAGAGGACAGAAGCCCGAGGCAGATGTGAGGGCATTAAGAGCTCAATTACGGGCTTGTATAGCGTTGGACCGCAGCTGGAATGCAGAGTTCCAAACTAACACAGAATTTGAGTTTTGTAAAACCCGAATGGAGGAATTGGAAGACGATATTAATTTTGAGTCACTTCCCATGTCCGGGTCAGCAAAGGCTAGATTGGCATCTCAGCTTTTACATTGGCGTGACAGAATAGTTTTACTTATGTCGGCTCCTAGTTTAGACTCTGATATTAAAAGTTGGGCTTTTTCGGCCAGTAATAAATTAAAACAAGCCCTAGATGGTTTGAGTGAGGTGCGCTCGGTGAAGGAGAAGGGGGTACTATTTACCGCTGTCACTCCAACGGAGGTTCCCACTACCATTACTTTTGCTAACCATCCACCGGCTCTTTCTTTCGAGCCTCCCAGAGTTACTATGTCTCCGATGGGTAGTGGCCCTCCTGAAGCGGCTGGTGAGGCTTCATCTATAGTTGTGCCTTCCTTTTCTAGCTTTGGCAAACTGCCTCATCCTTTGGGGAGTGTGTTACAACACTTCCCCAGAGTTGATGGACTTGACACTAATTTACTTATCCATTTTCTTCTGGAAGTTTTTAAGCTGAGAGAATTTCCTGGTATGACAGATGCCATGCTTATGCAGATTTTAGCGCAGTTTTCCTTAAGGCCCCTTTTTGATCGCCTTGTAGACTGCCTTAAGAGAGGTGCCACCTTTGACCAGTTCCACGCCGAGATCTTGGAGTTCTTTGTACCTGCTCGGGTTAGGGAGCGCTTGCGGGTGGAACGCGTTTACCGTCCTCAGGCACCAGACGAGACGTTGAGCCATTTTGTCGGGGAGATACGGGATGTAGCCCGGGTGTTGCGCTTGAGCTTGAGCGAAACGGAGTTGGTGAGCCTTATTTTGGAGGGCATTAAACCTGAAGAACGCTCCCGTTTGATTTTTTGTAGCCGTCCCGCATCTTTTGCGGATTTGGACCGCCTCTCCATCATCTCTAGAGGGGTTCAGGATGCGGATGATCAAAGGGAGGCCATGTCGAGGCATCTTCCTCACTTGCCTCCGGGGCCGGTCCATGCTCCGGTGCAGTCTGAGCCAGCAGCTGCTCCTTCCCGTAGGCAGCCTCCTACCTGTTATGGCTGCAAGCAAGTGGGACATATTAGACCGTTTTGTCCACTTAATAAAAAAAACTAGTAAGCTTGCGGACGAGTAAGCCCGACTCGTGCCGTAAAGGTAATTTTGAGGGCAAATATGTACCTAATTTTGATGGTAAAAGGGTAGCTGGTTTAATACAGAACAGAAAGAAAACAGAAAGAAATAGACTTGGGGACAGTTATCATCGTTGGCCGAGAGGGGAGGTTGCTGCTCTGGCTGCGCAGGGAGTAAGGGCTGCCCGCTCAACCTGCCCACAACTGGATGTGCTTGTGGGGAATGTGGTGCAGAAGGCCCTGGTTGATTCTGGGTCAGCCCGCAGCCTGATTTCTTTGTCGTTTTTTGAAGATCTAAAATCCTCTGGGCTAATACGGCAGGTTGAGCCTAGTTCACTTATCTGCTGGACTGCTTCACGCACACCTTTACCTATTATCTGTAGTGCCCAGATTCACATCAAAATTAATTATTTCTCTTGGGATTGGAGCTTTTTGGTGGCTAAGGACCTGACTTTTCCTTTCATCTTGGGAGCAGATTTTATCGGAAAAACTGGCATGATTTTGGATTTGGCCTCCAGTCATGTTTTCTTTGCTTTCGCCAGGCGGGTGCTCGTTCCCTTTTCTGATGTCGAGTCTCGTGGGACTGCTGCCTTAGAGATGGAAGATAAGAGCTTGACTCCTCCTGACCAACTAGGACATCTTACGCCGAAAGAGGCTGAGGACATAAGGCAGATTTGTTCCAGTTTTCCTGAAGTCCTTACTGACAAACTGGGTACGACCAATCTCTTGGAATACGAGATTCGTCTTACAGACACCCGTCCTGTACGTTCCCATCCATATAAGCTTGCTCCGCCCAAGATGGAGATTCTGAGAAATATGATTGATGATTTACTTAAGAGTGGGGTTATCGAGCCGTCTTGCTCAAATTTTTCCAGTCCAGCGTTTCTAGTGCCGAAACCTAATGGGAAGTCCAGATTGGTCCTGGATTATCGAAAGCTCAATGCTCAGATAGAAATTGACTCCGTGCCTCTCCCCGATTTGCATTCTGCTTTCGACTGGTTTGGTAAGGCCAAGTATTTCTCCATTTTTGATCTTAACCAGGCATACCATCAGATTCCACTAAAACACGAGTCTCGACCTCTCACTGCTTTTTGTGTGCCTTGGAATTTGTACCAGTTCACCCGAGTGCCAATGGGCTTGGCTGTGGGGGCCCAAACACTCACCAGACTCCTGGATTCTATCTTTCATGATGTCAAATTTAAGTTCGTGTTCAACTATCTGGATGACCTGCTTGTGTACAGTGAGAGTTATGAGGAGCACTTGACTCATCTGGAGGAAGTTCTAACTAGGCTGCGAGAGTCTGGCCTTACCGTCAATCCTGAAAAGGTGAGTTTTGCTCAGCCTGAAATATCGTTTCTTCTGGGTCATCTTGTCTCTTCTCGAGGTGTTTGTATTGATCCAGAGAGAACCCAGGCAATCAGGGAGTTTCCTCCTCCTAAGGATGCCAAGGGGATTGCCCGTTTTGTGGGAATGATAAATTTTTATCGTCGTTTCATCCCCAATGTTGCTGAAGTGGCGGCCCCTCTGAACTCTCTTAGGAAAAAGGGTGCCAAGTTTGAGTGGGGTGAAGCGCAACAGGCTGCTTTTGAGCAGCTGAAAGAGGCAGTGATGCAGCCTCCAGTCTTGGCTATGCCTGATTTCAGTCGTAAGTTCGTCTTGCAAACTGATGCTTCCTCCTTAGCCGTTGCTGCTGTTTTATCGCAAGAAGTAGATGGTATCCGGCAGCCCATAGCTTATGCTTCACGCACGTTAACCCCTTGTGAGAAGAAGAGTTGTTCTGTTTATGAGCTGGAATGTTTGGCTGTCGTGTTTGGAATTAACAAGTTCAGGCGTTACCTAGAACATAAAGAATTTTTGTTGGAAACCGACAACCAGGCACTTTCTTGGCTCCTTGCCCACCCCCGTCAGCTCGGGAAGATTGGTCGCTGGGTAGTCCAAATTTCTGCCCTTAAGTTCACAGTGCAGCACGTGCGAGGCACCCAAAATATCATAGCGGACACTCTGTCACGGATGTATCACTTACCCAACGACCACCAGGATTTATCAGAGCCGCCCTGTTGTGGCGTGCTCCTAGACTTTCCTCTGGCATTTTCGGACATTGTTCCACACCAACTTAAGGATCCCGAGCTGACTGCTATCATCAATGAGCTTAAAAACGGAGGTGCCCACCCTCCTTATTTTCTGTACCGAGGTGCTCTATGCTGCCGTGACAAGCAGCGGAGAAAACCTAAGTTAGTGCTGCCAAGCTTTCTTGTACCGATGGTCTTTCAGTATTTTCATTCTTCTCCTGTGGGCGGACATCTAGGAATTCATAAGACCATCGCGAAGATTAGGGATCAGTTCATCTGGAAAGGTATGGACCGGGATATTGCAGCTCGAGTACGTTCTTGTGAACTGTGCTCGCTAAGCAAACCCGCTCAAAATACCAAGTTGGGTCTTTTGTCATCTGAGGTGGCGGAAAAACCTTTGGAGAAGGTTTTCATTGACTATGTTGGGCCTCTCCCGCGTAGCAGGTCCGGAAATAAGTTCCTACTTGTTTGTGTGGATGCCTTCTCCAAGTTTGTTTGGTTGTTCCCATTGCGGAGTGCTACCGCGCAGCTCACGGTGCAAGCACTTCGTAACCATTTCTTTCAACACTTTGGAATCCCTGCCACCTTAGTTTCCGATAATGGTTCACAGTTTGTCTCCAATATCTTTAAAAGAATGTGCTTTGGGCACGGAATCCGCCATGTGACTACGTCCCCTTTCTATCCTCAGCCTTCTCACGCCGAACGGTTTAATCGCAATCTTCGATCTGCTCTCATTGCCTTTCATGCGAAAAATCAGACCACCTGGGATCAACAACTACCTTGGATCCAATTTGCCTTTAATACGGCCCAGCATGAAAGTCACAAGGCGGTACCTTTCGAGTTATTATTTGGCTTTCCGCCAAACAACCCTTTGGCGAACCTTTGGAAAATTAGCGATCTTCTGCCACCTCCTGGTACTCCCGATGTGAAAGCCACTTGGGAGGCAGCCAGGCGGAATCTCATTCGGGCTAGGGAGTTAGTAAGGAGGAAGTACAACCGAGGTCGTATTGCCAATCCCTTCCAGGTGGGGGATCTAGTTTACTGCAAGGCTCACCCAGTCAGTTCGGCTGTGGACAATAGAGCTGCTAAACTTTGCTACAGGTGGACTGGTCCCCACCGCATCTTGAAGTTTCTGACTCCGGTGACTGCCCGACTGGGAGATCCTCAGTCCGGGAAGATTTTCAGGAAGGCGCACATATCCCATCTGAAGCCTTGCCGGAGTCATCCGTGATTTCTCTTTAGTCTGTGCGGGAGGGTTTTAGGTCCAGAGGCCTGATCACCTCTGCTACTTCTTCCTGATCAAGGTCCTGTGTTCTTCTTTGTACCCACACTACTCTTGGAGGGTTTTTCTTGCCTCCAACTGGATTTTCTTGGTTTTCCCTTCTGCAGACTTAAGGGTTTCCGGTTTATTTTTCTTCAACCATTGGGGGGAGAGGCATTTCGTTTGGTTCTTCATTTTGAAGAAATTAACAGAGGGGAGTTCCTCCTTTTGGGGGGGGAGTCTGAGCCGGTTCTATACCTATATCTCCCCGGCTCATGTGTGTTTTATATAGTGTGTGTGTGGTTTATTGGCTGCAGAGGCGACTGACCATTTGAAGGCGTTTGGCCTTTCCGGCAGAGTGGCAAAGACTCCGAGCCGTGCTGTACTAGTTAGGAGCAGCTCCAGTTTAATTTATTTTGTTAAATTTAAGTGTTTGTTAGTTTTGCTGAGCATTTCTCCTTCTAACATGTGCAGCTAAGTTGACGGCCCCTCACTGATGAGTAAGTTTTGCTTTCTTTTAAATTTTAGTGATTATTTTCATTTTTCAAACTGTGAAGGTTAAGAGCACATGGTTTTCCAAATTGTAGTTTTGCTTTTTATTAACTTTTAGTACTTCTGGCTGTTAACTAAATTTTAAATTGGCTTTCAAATTATTTCTCTTACACTTTTGTTAGTTTTCACCCTTTCTCTTCAGCTTATATTAATTTTCTGTCTCTCAGTGAGGACCAGTCCTAGGCTTATGTTACAGTTCCTTTTATTCTGCAGCCAATATTGTTTGTAATGTGTCACTTGTTATGTAGTTTTTGTAAACAAACCCAGAGAGACTGCTGAAGGTTCATTTTACTAAATTTTTAAGCCTTCTGAGAGATGTAACGTTCTTCGGGTCTTTAGCCCACAACTCCCCTTTTTAGCCTACTTGGTTAATTTAAGGCCTTCTGCCATCAAATTTTAAATTTTAGTTTCCTGTTAATAGGCTGCTACTTTTGGCCATCAGTTTTTTCCTAATCATTTTATTTTTTTTTCACCAAGAGTAATACGCTTAATTTTTGTTCTGTGACAGAGGGGATTTTCATTCTAACTTTCCTTGGGGTTGTTGTTTTGAGTGGGGAATTTTATTTTAAGTGCAGAATGCCCTTCCCCTGCTTTTCACCAATTTTGAGCCTATTCTGTCAATAAATGCCTGTTTTAAAAATGTTTGAACCAAATTGTTACGTATGGTAGGCTACTGCGTATACCTCAAATAAATTCCTTTATTACTTATTGTTTTAGTCTTTCAAATGGAATATCTTGTTTATTTATTGTTTTCTAATGTTACCAGCTTCTATATTAAGGTTTATTTTAATTTTTATCAGTAATTGATTGGTCTGTGATATTTGAAATTTTGGTAATTTAACTTAATTAAAATTCTTGATATATAACTTTTGGCAACTGTACTTATATTAAATTCTATATTGTTTGGCAACTATTTATTAATTATTATTAACTTTAAAAGGGTACTAGGTTGAAACCTGGTTTCAGGGTCCAAGGGATGAATTGTTTTATCCTGTCATCTCTCCATCATGCGTGGTCGCAGAGAAACTTCGCCTTTGCGCTAGCTGCTGAAGGACGGCCACCATGATGGACATACCTACTATTCAACACCTGTGATACCCTGTGATATTGTTATTGTTGCCATTTATATAGTTTATATTTTGTTATTTAGTTTTAAGTTAGTTTTAGATATTATTTAGTTATTTCTTGGATTTCATTAGGAGCCCGCCCTTAGCCGAAGGATACCGGGTGGAATTGGCATTTCTTGTTTCAAATTATGGCATTTCTAATTTTTGTATGCAGGTGCACCTGACGGAGATTGTTTGAGATATATTACTGCAGGCACTTTTATTTTTTTTAATTTATAGTATATATATTTATACATAATTATATTGACAGGATAGGCCTGTGTTTTCGAAGTAAATGAACCTGAGTATGCTGACCACGGTGTTCTTTTTTTACCTAGTTTTTTTGATCCGGCATCCCGTTCGCCGCCATGGGCGCGCGCTTCCCTGATGTTTGCTGTGGGTGTGCGGGCGGCGATGTCAGGTTTCACGACGAAATCAGGATTCCAATCAGTCAACAGGATATAATTACAGCACCGTTCGAAAGCAGTTTACACATCAGCGGAAAAGTGCGTGCCAAGAAGGCGGATGGGGCCGCGGCCAGTGTTACATTAATAAACAACGCTATTGCATTTTTATTCGACGATATAAGGTACGAGATCGGCGGTATAGAGGTTGACAGGGTGAAAAATGTAGGTATTACAAGTACAATAAAAGGACTGATTTCCATCAGGAAAGAGGAGGAGGCTGGTCTCTTGAATGCATGTTGGCTAGGTCCGGGTGAAACCGGTCAGGCCAGTGAATTTACATATTCAGTGCCTTTAAAACTGTTGCTGGGTTTTGCTGAGGATTATAAAAAGATCGTGGTCAATGTCAGACAGGAACTGATTATCTTGAGGTCGGCTACCGACATTAACGCGGTCAAAAGCACGGATGCGGTTAACCTCGACTTTGAAATAACCTCGCTCTACTGGCGTGTTCCACACATTACTGTATCCGACAGTTACAAATTGAAATTATTTCGTGTTATTGAGAAAGATACTCTGATTCACCTGCCGTTTCGGTCCTGGGAAATCCACGAATACCCCTCTTTACCACAAACGACTCGTCAGAGTTGGACGATAAAAACGAGTTCTCAAATTGAGAAACCCCGCTACGTTGTTTTGGCATTTCAGACAGGAAGAAAAAATGATCTGAAAAAGGATGCGTCTTCTTTTGACCGTTGCGACCTGACAAATGTAAGACTGTATTTGAATTCGCAATATTATCCTTACGACAATGTCCACGGTGACTTGTGCATTTTTTACGAGATGTTTACAAGATTCCAAAGCTCGTACTATCAGAAACCGGGAGCGCCTACCGTTGATTTTGAAAAATTCAAGTCCCACGCACCACTCTATGTGATTGATTGTTCTAAACAGAACGATTCGCTCAAGTCGGGACCAGTAGACGTGAGATTGGAATTTGAGGCGAAAAATAATTTTCCGGCAAACACGACGGCATACTGTCTCCTCTTGCATGACTCCCACATGGCGTACACCCTGCTTACCGGTAACGTAAAACGTATGATGTAATAGTGGTGGTGGTGGTGGTGGTGTTGGTGGTGGGGATCGTTAGGTATAAATTGAGCGACTCCTACGCCGATGTACATTACCTATCCAGTGTTGAACACTCTCGCAACGATGGCGCGGTTATACATTCGCGGTTATAAGGAAGAAGAAGAGAGGAAAATATTGGGACACACCTCGACTGTACTAATTTTACATCCTATACCGACTTTTACGATGTTAAGGACTTTACCAAAATTGAACTTCGTTTTGAGGTAAACGATGAGCCCGAGGCCTACGACACGGATGATGAGAATAGTCCTATTAAACAGGCTCTAAATAGGTATAGGCAGGGTATAAAAGCCGGAGTGTACACTTCCTTGTGGAAGCACGGCAAGATGAAAACATGTAAATACCTCGACTGTGCTAATTTCACACCTAATAGCGCGTTGTATGATGTGACGGGTTTTGACAGAATTAGGGTTAGATTTTGCAGAGAGGATGATGTGAAGCTGAATGGGTATAAAAAGGGTATAAAAGCCGGAGTATACGCTAGCTTGTTCAAGGACAGAAAATTTAAAGGGTTTAGATCCATTGACTGTGCTAATTTAACATCCCATGGCGACGTCTGGGATGTGAGGGATTGTGACACAATTTATGTCTCTTTTTTGATAGATCCTCTCACATACGAACGGGAGGAGGAGGAGGGGGAAGCACCACCTGCTAAAAAATCTCATTGGTCAAAATAAGCGCGTCTCTGATTGGTCTAAATTCGGAGGATTAAAGTATATAAGGGGTACTGTGGAAGGTACGGTCATACAAGACCGAGACCGAGACCATGGAGGACCCATCAACGGCTATGGACCTGGAGCCTACGAGGATCCCAAGACGCAAGGAGCCTATAAACTCGTTAACGGGAATTTTTCTTAAGTCTGTTTACTTTATTGATTGTGATCTTTCAAAGTGTGTGATTGTGGGTTTTGTTAAAAACCGGGGTGACTCTCTCGGAATACTGTTTAAGGGTAAAAAGGGTTGCGTTTATTGGTCATTCGATGTGTTTAACGAGTTTTCACAACACTTCAATAGCATTAGTCTAGCCTTGGAGACCTCACATAGGTTTTACGTAAAGGCGGATGGTGGGGAGGATATCAAGGTCATCAACGTATTTGGTAAGCAATGTGTGTTCATCTACGACGGTGAACATTCATTAACGCTTAACAAACACGAGTGGAATCAGTTCACTGCCAACATCCCACTGATGCATATCGTATTGAGAGATCTGTTCTTGATTGAGGAGCCTGTTAAAACCGCAATTGAAAACAGTGACAGTGACCTCCTCCCTAGTCACATAGCTCACAGGCTGTCTCTCGAAATTGAACTTTTCAAACGGTGGCCAAATGGAGGCGATAGTTGAGTTTCACGCTTTTAAAGATAATGACAATCGATTTATTGTAAAAGAGTTTGTAATAATCAGTCATCTCTTTCGTGCACACATCGTATTCAAGCCTCCATACGATAAAGCGGAGTTAAATTCTAAAATGGCCAGAACCGTTCGGTGGCTGGAGCGCCACTTTCACAACATCAAGTGGGAGGAGGGTGGTATAGAGTACGATGAGGAGCTGATACGCGCTCTTTGTAAACCCTTTGCTACTGTATATACTAAAGGACTTGAAAAGGTCAACTTTCTGTCCAGCTTTCATAATAACGTAGTTGATAGAAATGTAGTTGAAAGTCAGGAAGCAATCGTTTCCGATACTCACTGTATTCTGCCTCAACATAATAGTGGCTTCACTTATGCTTGTGCTTTGAAAAAAGCTCTAGAGCGGGGTGGGGTGAGTGAGTGGTAAGCTCCTAAGGCAGGCCTAAACTCTGTAAGTCCTGGGGCTTTCAACTGCTCTTACGGCAGGCCTAAACTCCGTAAGACCGGGAGCAGTTGTGTGTGTGTATGTGTGTGACAGATACCTCTATGGCAGGCCTAAACTCCGTAAGTCCAGGGGTATGTACCTCGCTCTAGATGCTGTAAAATAAATAAAAATAAAAAATAAAAAAAGTCTTTGCGAGTGTTTTACGAGTTACATTGAAAGGCTTCTCCGAGTAAAGTTACTTGTTACACTCGCGAGGATAAAAAAATAAAAAATAAAGTATAAAATAAAACGTATCTCACCGAGAGACAGGGTTTCGGCATTGAGTTGAGAAGTCCTGTCATTGGTGAGGTACAAAAAAAATATGTTGGGAGGTAGCAAATTTGTCATGGAATGGCTACCACCTGTGATGAGCGATGGTTGGGGCTCATCACCCGAGAGGTTAGGCCTACTGGGGATGCTCTCGGTTAACAAAAAGAACGCGCCTAAGACCTGACCTCATGGGTGGTGTGGAACGAAGGTCACCTTGTACCAGCACATGTGACAGGATGCGGTCCGGCTGCATATAAGCAGAGGACGCGTGTGTATCCTGCACTTTCCTATCATGTCCGACTGTGAACGTTTAGCCATAGTCTGCTTCCTCATGGCCACCACCATGTTCGTGGTCATGCTGGGAGTACTGTGTTGTGCCCCTAGAGCCAGGATCGGGAACACTACAGTATTGCTGTTGATTCTCGCACTCCTGAGTGTGGTATCAGCCGGCAGTGAAGACGTAAGTCATGCAATAATTTCATGTAAATGTTATACTGTTTTACTGATCTATTTAGTAATGTTCGATTAATGTTTAGGAACAACCCTCGACGGCGTCTACAAACGGTTGGACAGGGAACGATGATGGAGCCATAGACTTGGTACGTTTATATTCAACACCGTTAAGCCTACACTTTAATGAAATCTATTACTGATACAGAATTATTTGCAGGCTCGACCATCGACATCGCGTGGAGGTTGGTCGGTGAGCGGGTGGTCTCGCAGAGGTCAGGAAGTGAGTGTTTGTTTCGTGTTTGTTTTCTGTTGTTGTTGTTGTTGTTGTTGTCTAGCACATGTATCGCATAACTTATAAATATTGTTTTAGGACCCCGCCAGACCCCGCAGTGAGCCGGTACCCATTCCCACTACGGTACGTAAAATAGTACTAATGTTGTTTTTTTTTCGTCATATGACAGGTTTTTTCAATTTTTATATCCTCTGTATTATTTGCAGACGGCGCGACCTATCTGCGTGATAGAGGATGTCTTTTCGTTGGCTCCTCACCGTTTCAGGCCTATTGTGAGTTTTACTGTGATATTTTACGTGTTACACTTTACGTATGTACTACCTTAAGGAATTTATGACTAACGGGTTTGTTTGTTTGTAAAAGAGACGTGTGGAGGACTACATGGAGTTCTGTGACGAGGATCTTGGGCAGGTAATAACCATTCTCTCATCTATGTACCGATATTGAACGGTTAGCGGCGTACACTGATGATTCTCCTCGTGTTTTACAGATGTTTGCAGAGTCCGACCTTGTCGAGGCTCTTGACCGGGCGGAGAGTCAAGAGCACGATAGGGAGATCACGGAACTGTTGGATCGCCTGAACGAGCCGCAGGAGGTCTGGGATGAAACTAGTCTGGATCAAAGGGTTAGTTCCATCAATTGAAAGTACAATTTACGGATGTGTGATAAATAGCATATCTGAGGGTGTATGTATATGTACAGATCAGCTCACTGCAGCCTGCATTGCTGTCTCAATCACAGTCTGCAGCTGTTCAGAGGACAGGCGTTTGGGGATGGTCACTGCCTGCGGGCAGTGACGATAACAGCTATGACACCTCTCAGAGGCGCCGTTCCGTAGACGCCTCTGTCGCACCGTCACCCACTCCTCCAACTCGCCCGCCCTCCCCGGTACCACTCCGTGATGACCTCTCACCGACCGGCGGATCGTCAACGGAGTCCGCCTCTACGTTCCTATCGTCGCCAGAGTACGCCCCCTCAATACCTCCGTCACCGGAGCTCCCACAAATTCAGCCTACGGTACGCGGTATTGAATTACTCGAATTGTACATTATGACTTGTTTACAAGTGATGTAATCTTTCTTCTTCTTCTGTTTTAGTCCAGGGTCGTGGAAGTGGCGAATCCCTCTGTCGCACCGTCACGCACTCCTCCGACTCGCCCGCCCTCCCCGGTACCATTCCATGATGGCCTCTCAGGCCTCTCACCGGCCGGCGGATCGTCAACGGAGTCTGGCTCTACGCTCCTATCGTCGTCAGAGTACGCCCCCTCAATACCTCCGTCACCGGAGCTCCCACAAATTCAGCCTACGGTACGCGGTATTGAATTACTCGAATTGTACATTATGACTTGTTTACAAGTGATGTAATCTTTCTTCTTCTTCTTCTGTTTTAGCCCAGGGTCAGTGATTGGGGGGCGCGGGAATGTATTGCGGCCCTCCACAGTATCCGAGTACTGATGCGGGAGCTGCAATGGACGGCCAGTCGCATCCTTCTAGATACCGACCATAGGCGACAGATCAGACTCGCCCCGCAAACTTGGCGGGAGCTTCGTGAGGACTTGGAGAATTTCCTACGATCCGTTGGGGAAAGAATGGAGGATGCCAGGCGTAATAACACCACTCCTCCACCCCCGGACGCCGAGGAGACCCCTCTGTCACAGCCGCGTAAAGTTGAGTGTCCTGTGTGTATGGTGAATCTTCCCACGGTTGCTCTTCGGCTGTGCGGTCATACTCTCTGTCGGGCCTGTGCCGACAGAGTACACACATGTCCCACGTGCCGAGCGTTAATCGTGGGGAGGTTCAACATATACCTCCCGAGGTAACTCCAGCTCTAACTTCAATTGGTTTCAAAATTCACTTTCCATTTTAAATTCTTCAATTGGTTTCAAAAATTCACTTTCCAAGGGACGGGGCATTATCGGGTCGTGGAGTGACAACCAGTTTCAGACTGGACAGACTCCTATACCTCGGTAATGCTTAACCTGGGTACTGTGTTTCACACACAGTACGAGTGTTCCGCAACCACACTCAGATAACGTCTTACTTAATTTTTATCTATATTATTATTATATATAAATAATTATTTTGTAGTGTGAGGGGAATCCTAGGGAATTTTTCCCGCCAGCGCGCGCCACGGGCACCGCCATCTAAGAAAGTGAGGTTATGTTTACGTGGGCGCGGCCATAATGGTTTTTTTTTTTTTTTTGATCACGTGATACATGGGCGCAGCCATGTTGGAATTCCCTCCGTCCCTCGTTTCTTCTCCCTCACCGGACCCAACAAATCACCGATTTTACCGAAAAACAACAATTTTGACACCCAAAATCACCGATTTTAACCGAAAAACAACGATTTTGACACCCAAAATCACCCCAAAACACTAGGATAAGAGTGTGAGGAGGGAATTTCTCCCGCGCATGAGGGAATTTCTCCCGCACATGTGGGAATTTCTCCCGCAGGGGGCGGAGCTTAGCCGCCATCTTGGATCACGTGACCCCCTCTCGACCAATCAGAGCCCTGTCCGCAAGGGGCGCAAGGTCTACTCATAGGTCCTTCTATTATTAATAGCTATACCGAAGTAAAGGAGGTGTAAACTAATTAATAAATATTAGCCTTCATAGTGGATAATAATAATTTATTTTTACATTAAAATATACACTTTTAATCTATTCTAACAATGTTTAGCTATGTGGCCAGGTATATTAAAAGCAAAACATAATTTTTGACTTTTTTATACTGACTAATACCTATATTATATATGACAACAGGTAATTGACACATGTCATATTTTGAGATGCGGGACATGTCCCTCATATAACCATAATATACTACATTGTGTTTTTCCGATTCATAAATTTAAAAAAATCCTAAAAACGTTTGTATTCTTTACAAAAATCCATTTAATTTTTTCTGCCGAGTGAATTACTTGCTTTATAAAGTGTTATAGGTCTTAATATTTTAATTAAAATAATACAAGTTCATTGTTGGATTTGATGCTACAGAAATACGTAGCCTAACAATCATCCTGTTCATGAGGTCTATAAATAAAATCATACGATTTCTTTATCTTTGTTGTTGTACGAACTTTATTCTGAGAATCAGTGTCAGGTGGCAACACAGTAAGTGATTTTGAACTGCAGAAGAAAGCTGGGTGGATGATATATGGATTAGGATACGGAGAAAGCTGTGGGGAGTTGTTTATTTATTGCACGGTACAAACCAATTTTTACAAAACTAATGTGTGTTACATAGCTTTACAAACAACATGGCTGAAGTATAGTACGTCACTGCCAACAAAAACAAATAAGATGTCCAAAAACTTAATAACGGTAATATTTAAATACTTAACGTGAAAGATTGTTAGAGTAAAAACAATAATTGTAAAAAATACACTATCTCATCAAAAGAATATGACTCACATGAACTTGTAAATGATAAACATCACAGAAAAAATGTTGTAAATGTGTTTCACAGAGAACGTTTTTAACTTTACCGTATGTGTTTATTTAATTTATATGCTTGTATACGCTCAAATACTTGCATAATTCTCCAGTTCGACCACATCAGTATCCAATCAGGCATATATATCTTTTCATTATTCCACTTCTTAAGACTCCACTTTAAGTGTGTTTAGAAAATCCACACTTTCTTGACATGTATTCTGTAGTTCAGTTGTAATACTTACTGTAGTGTTTTTTTTATAAGGTTAATTTTTCCCAGTTAATGAAGTTGACACACATCATGATGTTTATGATTCATGCATGACTTATTCTTGTCAAAACGCACTGGTACGGTTTGTTTTTTTTTACCTAGTTTGTAAGGTTGGAAAAGGTTGGATTGCAGATATGGAAACGTCGTGTTATTGAATTTTTATACTGAATGGTGGTAAATGTTCGGAAAAAATCCTGTTTCCTTCGCAATCATTCTATCGTAAAAAACAAACCTCAAAGAAATAACTCATAATCATATACATATTATTATTCTTATTATTTAAATTGTACTTATGTCTAAAGTTGTAAACGTACTATGGACAATACAGATTTATTATTTTTATTCTGAAACTTTAAAATAACCGAAATGGTAGTACAATACTAACAGGACTGAAGATTATATAAGTTGAAGTACAGCAGACTACGGACTGTACTCGGCGTGAGTGTGATGATCAGAAATAATAGTGCGGTAAAACACGAGCCGTAGGGTCTTCGCTATACTTTTAAATCTCGTCTCCAAATCAAAATATTATGTTAATAGTAAAGTGCATAACTTTGTACTGAGACATCTTTAGTGTTACGTGTTTAGATTTACGTTAAGGTTCAGATTTAATAAGTGTAATTACCATTACAGTTTAGAATGACGCTCCTCACATTGATACTTGTACAAGTGGTTTGTACAACTTTGCACACTCATATATAGGTCTATTCTGTAACAGCCCAATAAACTTGCGATTGGTACTTTTATGTTGTAAAGTTAATGTAAAATGTAATTTTAAACGTACTTATCAAATCAATTATTTATTTACACTCTTGGAAAATACATAGCATCTTTTCTTAAATAATATTACTTTGATACATGTCATAAAATGATCAAACCTAGTCTATATAAAATTATATATAAATAATAATATATATATATAATATATATATATATATATATATATATATATATTAAAACCGAAATTACTGAAACGGAATTATTAAAACTGAGAACTCTAAACAATATTATATATAATTAAAAGATGTTTTACATATACACTTGCCTGAAAACTAGTTTGTGATTTGGTCCATCAATGGATTACGAACCGAACATCACCAATTAATTTTAGAGTACTATCGGCATTTTGGTGTCTGGCCTACTAAAATATAATATTTCGTACGTCATTTATCATATCATTGTATTTCACATAATACAAATTTTATTTTGTCATATTTATAGTATCTTGAGAATTAATAATCGATTAAATACGTCTAATCGTAGGTAATTTATGCAAGTGACGTCAAATAGACAGGTAGTCATGAACACAGGACATTAACTGGCAAGGAGAAATATAAATGTAAAGTCAGAATTTTCATAAGACATAATTATGTGGGATACGAGAATAACTTTTTCTTAATTGCGTCGAGCAAGGTCAATGTGGCCACGTGCAAATGAGTCATGCCCTTGTTTAAGTTCAGTATTGCGGTTGGTATACACGTACTTCCATGTGTAATGGTTCTAATCTCTAGTCATAAAAACCAAGTTATTCACTGACTCATTACTGAATAAGTTCATTTCAGAGAAACTGGAAATTCGAAATCGGATCCCGATATTACATTTCGTGTAGGTAGAAGATAAATAATATTAATATAAATTCCAAGGGATTATAGCTATAGAGTTTAATTTCACCTTATAAGATACTCAGTTTTTTGTGTTATTTTATACAAATTAGTAGACAAGGAATTTCATACGTATAGAGGGAACTTGCAATAGGATAATTGCAGACAGATATAACTAGCAGACCTTACCTGTGTAGATAGTTTAACAATTTATTATCCCCTATACTTTCTCGAACTAGTAAATTATACATCTTTTTTAAATGATTAATTATTACCAGCTGTTACCAATCAGATACTCTTACCTTATTATAAAACAGCAAAAGTTTGGTGAGTAGTTTAATACGTGAGGAGTCAATTTCATAACTTTTCTACACATTTAGTTAACTTTGCTTATAATGGTTGTTTTCAGAATTAAATTCTCTACAATCTGTTTTATGAAAAACAATTTGTTATTGGTCATTTAACAATGTTATTGGACATTAAACATTTAAGACGGTATTTTTTTTATAAGATTTTTGGCAAATGTCATACTTTTTCTCAAAAAGTGCTCACACTACAACCTCTAGAGTGGTTTTATTTGATTTTTCAGGTGATTTCCCTTATAAATCCATCTTATTTGAGTTAAAAAGTAAGAATAAAACGTTTCATAATCACTTAATTTCACCAGGTGAACTGAAAACAAAGAAGAATCTTTGGCCAGCCATTACAGACCACGTGTTACTTATCTCAAATTTATGTAACTTTTATTGTACTCCGTAATCCATCAGACGTTACAGGTTCATAACCTTTCACGAAGTATCAAGTTAAGAAGTGCTTGTGGAGTACGTGACACTTATCTCGAGTTTATGTAACTTTATTGTGCTCGTTATAATCCATGAGATGCAGGAAAGCCTGTGCATAAAATCTTTAAGTGCCAAACTCTACTTTAAGGGGAATCATCTGCTACTGAAACTATGTGTGTTAACTTCAGATTTAAGAATGATATTCATTACAATTGGACACTATGTCATATTATAAATCTTTGCTATATTTTTAGTTATTGAAAAATGTAAAAAAGAAGACCTTATAATTGAATCTTTTTAAGACTTGATTATATTACAAAACTATAGCCTTGTTTCATACAATATCCTAACTCTGGCAGTCATATGTGTAGCTATCATATTCAGCCTCTTCCAATGTTCACATGCATGACTCGGAAACAAGTATGCTATTTACTCTTCCAGTGATATTACCCTAACTCGGAAACTTTCTAAGACTAACAAATCTACCTTCAATTCAAGCATTTATTATAGCATTTTTTAGCCATAACCATCGTTAGAGTTGGTTTATTTTTACTTCGTCATTCATTCATAAAGTTGAAAATCAGTTTAATCGTTATGTGTATTACATTAACAACATAATTTTATTTTACACATGCCATTACAATTCTTAAAACACGGCCAAAATATTAACACTCAGTAAAGTAATAAAAATAAAGACGATTTCTACGAAATAATACATTCTATTTGATAATACTTGAATTATTCTTCGTAAACTAATTAAATGTTAAGATAATTTTCAAAGCACACGTATTACAGCTAACAAAATAAAAATATCAATATTTAATATTCCAGTTAAATTCCAGTAGTATATAGAATTAGATATAATAAAAGTATTATTGACGCACACACCCGATGTACCCGGCATATTTATAATAATATCACAAATAATAAAACTATAAATTTTGTGAATATATAGACTGGAGAATAACTGGTACAATTTATATAACCTAAAATCAATGATTAAAAATTTATTAGTGTTTCCAAGAAGAGAGAGAGAGAGAGAGAGAGAGAGAGAGAGAGAGAGAGAGAGAGAGAGAGAGAGAGAGAGAGAGAGAGAGAGAGAGAGAGAGAGAGAGAGAGAGAGAGAGAGAGAGAGAGAGAGAGAGAGAGAGAGAGAGAGAGAGAGAGAGAGAGAGAGAGAGAGAGAGAGAGAGAGAGAGAGAGAGAGAGAGAGAGAGAGAGAGAGAGAGAGAGAGAGAGAGAGAGAGAGAGAGAGAGAGAGAGAGAGAGAGAGAGAGAGAGAGAGAGAGAGAGAGAGAGAGAGAGAGAGAGAGAGAGGAGAGAGAGAGAGAGAGAGAGAAGCATATTGTAAAGGTGTAGCATTTTTAGAGTGTTTTTATTATCAATAAACTTGTTTTATAACATTGTTTCAGTTATTACTACAGTTAGCTTTAGAGTAATATCACATGAAATTAACTAGTTCGTTACTGTGTTTATCAAGTCAAATGGCATATTAGTATTTTTAGTTAACATCAACAAATCATAGATACGTCTTAGTGTATTAAGAACATTCAAATTTTGCATACGTTCATGGCATTTTCTCAGAGTTATTACTCATTTTCATATATATCTGTTGATTTGTCACTATGTCTGTAAACTTTTCAAATTTACTGTCCTAAACATTGGTATCCTTTTTCTGCATTGGAGGAGGCTGTCCATAACACAATTATTTGTAACATATATACCTATTATTTAAAATAATTAATGATTACGAAAAACTAAATTAAAATGTACCGGTTGCTGCCTAAATAACTAATTTCTCGTTTTATAACCCGACAAACATGACGCTCTCTCCGTTTTATTTGTAAATACGCTATAACATTTTAAAAACGTTACAAATCTTATCGTCTAAAATGCATTTACGCTTTCCTCCATTATTTCGGTTCCATCTAAAAGCTTTCGAACAAACATCTTAAATTTCCAATGCCTTCTAACTACGTGTCCTGCTTACTTTAAATTTGGTTTTCATGATGTATTACAAAATGAGTTCCCTTAAAAGCCAAAACAACAAGAATATATGCCTAATTCCATAAGGGCTATAAATCCCCTAGGTTTAATATTAGTTTACTGTTAATGCTAGTGTCTGTGTATTATTCTTATCCAATTGAAATGTGAAGACTAGGTAACAATGAGTCGACCTGTGTTCACCCAGCGTGTTCCTAACAACGGATTTAAATTGTTTGTATACAGAACGTTATTAAAATTGTTTTCATGATGCAAAGGTATACCGGCAGACCCTCTCACCATGGATATAACATTCTCTTCAGCTCTGAAAAATGCTGATATTTCATAAATTACACCTTAGGGCGCGCACATATACAGATTAATATTTAATGAAACTAAAAAAAATAATGATCACAAGTCGACTATCCTTTTTTTTTTAAAATTCTAAATAATCCTACGTACGCCAAAACTGAGAATATATTATTATAATTTTTTATACATTTCAAAAAGATCAACAATTATCATAATGACTGCCAATAATTTGGAATGGTCTGAGGTAGTTTCTAACATGTTTAATGTACTCGTCGATGTTACGTAACAGAATAACTGTTACCCGCAGTTTTAACACCCCTTTTTGTCTACCCGTTGGTTTTATAGTAACTTATTCTTGTGAAGTGACAACTGTTTCGTATAAATAGGTCAGTAAATAGTTAACTAATAATTGTACCAATAAGTTACACGAGTAATACATAGTATTTTATATCGTATAGAAACATGTTAAAGCTGAAAATTGTAAACAAAAATAGTGCTAAATTAA